>NC_064285.1:19423400-19478118 GCF_019186545.1 Solanum stenotomum
GTTTTTGCATGGTCTCCATACTTAGTACTTAATTGTGCTAACCCCTTTCTTTCCCTTTTTGGACTAAAGTGTAGGGATTTGGAGATGATGACATGTCATGGCTATTTGATAGGTTTCTAAGTGTTGAAGATGAAGACTTGGTGAGTCCTCATATATTCGAGGACAATACCCCATATGTTCTTTTATGTCTTTTTAGTATTGTTTAAGTTGTGTATGGGATTAGTCCCGAATTTTGTACTCTAAAGTATTAGATGGTTTTGAGACATAATGTATAAAGTCTAGAAAGTCTTCCGCTTGCTATTGTTTTTTTTTATGAAATGTTTTCTTGGTAAAGAAAGTTTTTCATTCCTTATGGTTTTAGTGTCTATGCGATGAATGAATGCTAGGAGGCTTGTATTAGACTCTTCGAGGTCGAGTACACCGGTTACGACTAGGGGGTGATCCCGGGTCGTGACAGATAAATGTGGACTTCATTATGGGTTTACCTCGTACTCGCAGACAACATGACTCCATTTGGGTGATAGTGGACAGAGCCACTAAGTTGGCTCACTTCTTGGCTGTCAAGACTATAGATTCAGTGGAGGACTACGCCAAAATCCACATCAATGAGATACTCAGGTTGAATGGGGTTCCCTTGTCTATCATCTCAAACAAAGGTCTGTAGTTTACCTTTGATTTCTAGAAATTGTTCCAAAAAGGTATTGGTACTCAAGTAAATTTAGCACAACATTTCATCCACAAACGGATGGTCAAGCAGAGGGTACCATTCACACCTTAGAGGACATGTTGAAAGCTTGCGTGATCAATTTTAAGTGAATTTAGGATGATCACCTACCTCTCATAGAGTTCACCTATAATAATAGCTTTTATTCTAGTAATCATATGGTCCTATATAAGTCACTATATGGGAGTAGATGCAGGTACTCGATTGGTTTGTTTGAAGTAGGTGAACCAGCATTGATTAGGCCAGATTCGGTTCATGATGTTGTGGAGAAATTTCATCTCATTAGAGATAGACTAAAGACAGCTCAAAGTCATCAGAAGTCGTCATATGTGAGGAGAAATGACTTAGAGTTCGAAATCGAAGGTTGGATTTTTCTGAAGGTATTACCTATGAAGGGGGTGATGAGATTTGGTAAGAAAGGGAAGCTCAGTTCTAGATATGTAGGTCCTTACAGAATCATAAAAAGGGTTGGTAATGTGGCTTATGAGTTAGACTTGCCAGCAAAACTAGCAGCGGTTAATCCAGTCTTTCACATTTCCTTATTGAAGAAGTGTGTGGGTGATTCGACATCGATAGTACCATTAGCGAGTGTGTCTATGAAGGATAGTCTCACTTATAAAGATGTGCCAATTGAAATTCTTAACCATAAGGTTCGTAGGTTGAAAAATCAGGAAGTTGCTTCAGTAAAGATTTTGTGGAGGAGTCCGTCCGTAAAGAGAGATACTTGGGAAGTAGAAGAAGCAATGAGAGACAACTATCCTCACCTCTTTCCATGCGATTCAGTTTCAGCTTGAGGTAATAGTTACTCTCCAGTCTCTCAATTTACTCTTGTGTATCTCAGTCTCAGTATCTTGTTCTTTCAAGTATCATAGGATTTCAGCATATTTACATGGTTAAAGGAACTAAATGCAGTCAGATATTAGTTTCTAGAAGTCAGTTTGTAGGGATTTCTGCCCTTTCCCCCTAACCCAGCTTGCTTACTCTTCATTCGAGGAAGAATGTTCCTATGGGTGAGATATTGTAATACCTCAAAACCTAACAAAGACTGAACATCAGAAAATTAGTGAACCACGAAGGGGTCCACGGGCCGTGAAAGGAACCATGACCCATCACCCTCACTGTTGTTCACACCCCGCCAAATATGGTGGACCACAGAGCCCTCCACAGGCCGTGGTCCCACTAACGAGTCGTGGGTTTGTTCGTCGACCTAACCCAGTAGCCCCTAGCTCAAAGTGAAGAACCACAGTGGCATTTACGGCCCGTGGTCCTTTACACGGTCCATGAAAGGGACCGTGGATGGGTGTACCAAGAACGAGTAGACTCTTGCCAAGAACTACGACCCACTTGACGGGCTATGGTCCAATCGAAGAATCATTAATAGTCTCGTGGTTGGCCCATCGTCATCTTTAAGTCAGGATCGTTTTGATCTTTTCTCCTATGCATTGGGCATCAAAACTACATCGTTTAAGACCTAACCTATGTCGTTTTACTAAGTCTTAGCCTATTAATCTAGTCAGAACCTACTCAAAACCCTCATTCCCCAAAAATCACCAAAAGTTAGAGCAAAAAAAGAAGAAAGAAGCGTCAGTTTTCCAAGATCAAGCATAGGTGTTCTTCAAGTTTCATCCCCAAAATCTAAAGGATTTCTTCGGGAATTTCGTCACCAGGTATGTGGGATTTCACTAGTGGGTTCCTTCGCACATTAGGTCCCTATAATTCAGTCAGATCCTTGATTCCACATAGCTTGTTTAGACCTAGGGTTTGTAAAATCTTGGGGATTTAGTTGTGATTTCAGCTGCTATAGTATCCATAGTCTAAATAACATGTTTTCTTGGAAAAATTGCTTAATTCCCTGTATAAAACTCAGAACCTAGTCTGTATAATTTCTCTTAGTTCATGAATTATACTTGCTAGGCCAGTGAAACAAAAAATAATGCTCTAGATTTCGAATATAACATTCTCAATATATAAAAGTTGTATTTTCAGTTAGCATGTCAGTATTTTGAGCTATTCAGTATTTAGTGCATTTTAGATTTAGATGTATTCAGTTGGGAGTATAGTTAGCACTGAGTTGGACTAGGGTTCAGCGTACGCTCATAGTCCCTGAACTATGATCCCACATAGGATTTTAAGTACCCTATGTTGGGCATCAGTATTAGTGATCACACCACATGCATGCCTTTATACCCCTGACATGTTATATTGGGCCCTTTCGATGGGGCGTATACATCAGACTCCGCGTTTAGCTCATGTGGTTTATGTCGGTTAATAGCAGCTCCCACGGTCAGACTCTTAATGCATTGACCAGGCTTTTTGTATATATATTTCATTATTCAGTTCAACATATACATTCATGATTAGTACTTGGTCATTCCATTCAATTAGTTCTTTTCAATTACACTTTAGTACATATGTATATCTTTCCGCGGATTACATCATTGCTCAGTTATGTATTGTTCAGCTTATATATCTTTTATTCATCTTAGTATCTATATCATGCATGGCAGTTCATTCCAAGTACGGACACATACTTTGTGCCACATCGTTTCATGATGTAGGTTCATGTACTCAGCATCTAAATCATGCTTAGATCGACTCTCGGTCTGCATTCGGTAGATTTAGTGGTGAGTCCTCATATTCCGAGGACAATAGACATGCTTTCATTTTAGTCATTATTTTTAGTTTCAGTTTTGTTAGATTTAACTAGGGAGCATGGCCCAACAACTCAATTCAATAAAAGCTTTTTGGACATAGTAGTCGATTCAACTTGAGTTGTTAAGTGGTTATTTCACTTTTAAATAACACCTTTATGTTATGTTATATTGTTATTCGGATTAGTTAGGCTTGTTCCTCTTCAGATATTAGTTGATTTAGCTTCGGCTTAGTTCATTTTACTTAGCTATTTTCTGTCTGTTCATGGTATGCCAGATTCAGGGTTAGGTTGGGGTCACTCGTGATCCTAGGTCCCGTGTTATGTCAAGGGGGTAGCCTCGGGGTGTGACACATTATCATTCCCAATAGCAATACTTTAATTTTATTGGCTATCGAAAACCAAATAATTGAACCAACCGATTGGTCACCCAACCACCTGGTTACCGTTTCAAACATACCTCATCCAATTCTAGGTGCAAACGATCATTAAGCAGTATAAAATCCAACAAATGAGTTGGGGTCGAACCCATAGGGAGCGGTACGTGTTCAAATTTAATTGGAAAGTACAAAAGTGATCTAACGAGCTATAGGAATAGAAATTATCAAAAAAGACATGAAACAAATCAAAAGGGATTAAATGAATGTCAGATTAGGCTGGGAGGTTGGTTGCAATTATCAGCTACAATGCAATCACACAAAACTAAAAGAACAATACAGAGAGGAATTCTCGGGATGTGATAGATTATAGGCTAATTTCGCTATATGGGTAATTGTAACTACTAACACATATCTAAATATCAGTGTGTAGGCTAGACTATGAAGGAGATAGTTTTCTCTCGAACAACTACCCCAAATCAGATTATTTGTTTCGAACATCAACAATCATAGCAATTAAGAACAACCCACACCTTAATTCATCCACTCTCTTGAGCTAGATAGGTAGGATTGAGTTTAGGTTTCACTCTCTCGAGCTGAACCCATATCAACCCAATACCTACAAACCATTAATCAAAAGCCTTGGTTCCAAAACCTCTCTCTCGAGCAAGCTAAAAACATAAAATTAGAACTGCATTTGTAACTACAATTCATAGATTAAACTTAATATAATGATTAAACCCACTTCAATATAGCATTTAAAATAGTAATTAACAATACTCATAAGCTAATTCAACCCATAATCACATTATCACACCCCAAGAATAGGGGTTTTAGCCAGATATCATAAAACGGTAAAAACGGTTACCAAATCGATTAGCCATCAACTGGGTAAGAGTATTCAAGCCTTTACAATGTTCCAATTTGAAGAAAATTTGTAATCCACTTACAAAATTTCCGAATTGAGTCCCAAAAAGACTTCAAGTCTACAAGGAAACTCTCAAAACTCATAAGAAAACTATTCTAAATGGTAGCAAGCTCTTGAATTTACAGTTCAAAATTCAATTTATAGTTGCAAAAAATTAGGCACGAAGGGTCATTAGGCGAGGTATGTCGGGTTCACTGAGTGGTTCAGCGAACCACCATTTGCTCTCTTCTATGGCCGTTATGCATTACTTCTCAGCATTCTCAAGTCATGTAACTTTGGGCGATCCATCTTGTCATCGCGGAACTAATCGGTGATTTGCCGATTGCCCATTCCTATCACCGACTTGGTTTCTTCCCTCAAGGCTGGCACACTGGAACTTTAGGCGGACTGAAGAGCAGTAGCCGAGTTCTCTTGGCGATCACCAGGATCGCTTTTCTCCACTTCTTCTGCTTGTTATGCTATTTTTTGCCTGTTAGTGTCCTTACCTTGTTCCTTGGTTCAAAAACATGAAAATCAAGTTATTAACATCAGTTTATAGCATAGATTAGGCATTTTAGGATACTAAAACATTCAAAACAAAACCCTAAATGAACCCAAATCTCAGACTCATCACCACCCTACTTTGAGTAGATATTATTATTATTATTATTATGATTATTATTATTATTATCATCATCATCATTATCATCATCATCATCAACAACAACAACATTATCATCATCATCATCATCATCATCATTGTTATTATTATTATTATTATTATTATTATTATTATTATTATTATCGTATAAAACTTTTGAGAAGAAAATGCTTTCAAACTTTGTAAAAATTTAGATTTTTAAGAAAATCAAGATTATTATTTTCTCCTTCATTAGAAGATGAGGAAGCTGAGTTATTACCCAAATTTTTTCGAGTTTCAAAACTATCAAGTCGAACCTCTATGATGACATTCTTCTCCTTGAGCTATCGAATGTCTTCCTTGAGATTATTAATCTCCTGTTTTAGATCATTGATCGTAGTAGGAGAACTTATAAGTTTTCTCCTTTCGAGTATAAGATCTTTATTTCCGCCATGGTAGATGAACCATCTTTGGTTGGAATTTCCTCTTAGAGGTAGATGTTGTATTACTGATCATATCAATAATCTGTTCTCTTATTTCTGGATATTTTACCATTTGTAACAGTTCTATGATCTTGTCATTATCAATGACATTGATACTTAGTTCCTTAAACTTGGAATAGATCTTATAAAGATCATCTTCTTCCCTTTGTTTATCACATTCCAACCCTTGTTGGCAAGGTAAGCAATCTTCCTCTGAAGACGTATAATCTTCTTAGTGAAGAGCTTTGAGTCTGATTTTCCTGAATCAGAGTTAAGCATTAACTTATAAAGAGAATCTTTAATATTATCCTTTATATCAAGGCTTTTTATTTTTTCCTTGACTTTGCAATCTTTTGCATAATGGCCAAATCTTCCACATTTGTGGCAAGTATCTGACTTGTCATATTTGCGTTTAGATTTATAAAAAAAAATTCGCTTTTCCTTCCTTCAGCCCTTCTTTCTTTCCTTTCAAATATTTACCATTTTATTCATATTGGTTTAGTACAAGTGGCATTTAAGCCGCTTGCCTTACGTGGTTTACCGTTATGTTTTTAATGTCCCTATATGAATGGAACGTTATGCCTTTTGGTTTAAAGAGCGCTCCATCAGAATTTCAGAAAATCATGATATTTTTATGCCATTTAGTAATTTCATTATAGTTTACATATATGATATACTTGTATTTTCAATAAATATAGAAACTCATTTTAAACATCTTGATTTATTTGAGAAAATCATTATTCAAAATGGCTTAGTTATATCTGCCCCAAAAATGGGCTTATTTCAGACTAATGTTAAATTTTTGGGACATTTATTGAAAAAGGTAATATTTGTCCTATAAATAGAAGCATTGAATTTGCTTCTAAATTTGTTGATGTTATTAGTTACAAGACGCAACTCATTTTATAAAGGATTTAGCTAAGGATACAGTTATACTATATGACAAGTTGAAGAATAATCCTAAAGCCTGGTCTGATCACCATACTGAGGCTATTAAGAAAATTAAGGCCAAGGTTAAAAACTTTCCATGTCTTACTTTGGCAAACCCAAATTGGGAAAAGACGGTGCAAACAGACGCATCAGATTTAGGATATGGTGGTATCTTTACACAATATTGTCCGGAAAATAAACAACATTATATTGTTCAGTTCTACTCTGGCAAGTGGAATAATGTCCAGAAGAACTACGACACTATAGCAAAAGAAATTTTAGCAATCGTGAAAAGTGTTCTTAAATTTTAGGGAGATCTTTACAATCAAAGGTTTATAATCAAAATAGATTGCCAAGCGGCAAAATTTATGTTTAATAAAGATAGTAAACATGATGTTTCTAAACAAATGTTTGCAAGGTGGCAAGCTCTCTTTGCACCTTTTGACTTTGTTATTCATTATAAGAAAGGAGAAGATAATAGTCATCCTGATTTTCTTACTAGAGAATACTTAAACTGATAATGATTTTTTTATCTTTCAGGATGAGACCTTCATGGCCCCCATCTTCGAGGAGGGGAAGAGGACGTGGCACATCAGGAGGAGGAAGAGGAGGTCATATCCTCGCTCAGTTAGGAAACAAATAATTGGTAGCAACAAATATTGCTTCTACAAGTGGTAGTGATCTTAATACAGACCATCCTATGTATAAGGAATTTATGGATTTCATGCAATCCAAACAAAGTAAGAATAATACTCCTTCAACTTATTCTACCATTTTAGTGTATGAAGAGTCAACAGAAGTGTTTGACCAAAATGATAAAAATGAAGTTATGTTTCTTTTAGAAAATAATGATTTAAGATGGAAACATGATCCAGGGCAATTAATGACAAGGTATTTAATTCAGTTTGTTATACTACAACTGCGTAAGAATACAGAATGCACTATGAGATGATACTCTCAGCAACAGGGTCAGGACAATTCCAACATTTTTACCCGACTAATACAAGAAAAGTTTATAACTTTTCAAAATATTATTATAAAGAGAGTTCTTACTCCAGAAGAATGGGGAATGAGCCCCTTAAAGGAAATGGATTATATCCATCCTGAACAAAAGGTCGCAGTAAAATATAAGTACTGGGATTAAGTTGACAACTTTAATAAAACATTGTTATATGAGAATGCTAAGAGAAAGCATTCATGGTTTCTAAAGATTTGTTCTAATGTCTTTACACAGCCAATCCCAAATGGGTTTTGTAAATGGTGGACTTTATATGGTCCTTTAATAAAGATTCTACCTGAACAATACAGGACTCTATATTCAGAATGGATAGACATATCCCCCAAACTTATGAACATGGAGCAAGATAATATCTTCTTCGCGGGAATGTCCGTAATGTACTTTTTTATAGAGTTTTCTATTCCATGGATTATGAAATTGAATGTAGAAGTTAATAATACTTCAGTAGTCATAATATGGAATTTCCTGATGAGATTAATAAAATCTCAGAAAAGTATGCAAGAAAATCTATCCAAAGGATGTACTACTATCTTATACCTACTCCCCAAGATGTTTTGCTAGAAGAGCATGAACATATTATAAGTAATAACTATAATGGGAAAGAAATCTATGAATGAATCATAGATGGGTATACATATTGAAAGATCTATACAACCATACCTAGAATGGTCATGTACAGTACTATCTGTAATTGATGACCAACCTTGGGGCACCTCTTTCTTGTTCAACATGTTTATTAACATAGAAAGTTGTACAAGACCATGGAGACTTTGAATGCCTTATAAGGCCTTTCTGAAGCAAGGATTCATGCTTTTTTTTACATATCTCCAGATATTCAGAATTCATCTGGCAAGGCCTTGCTTTTGTCGGAATATTATCCTCAATAAAGTTGTCTTCGTATGGAAGGCTAACCACATGCTTCTTTCTATTCCAAAAAGCATTCGGATGATCTCCACATATATCGAGGGAGAATTGATTTTGTAGAATCCCAATCTTATCATGTAGTTTAGGATTCTGCAAGATATTATCAACCTCAATACTATTAATCTCACCTTTTAGAAAACCAATCTGATTATTTTTCAAGATCATTTTCGAGGTTAATTCATTAATCATTCTTGTAAAAGGTTTAGTAATAAACTCTAATATAAAAGGTTTATTATTCCAAGTACCAATAATTTTTTCATTATCCCTTCACAGTTAAGACGACATATTCAGCTGGAGATTATGCTAGGCTTTACATTTAGGAGATTGTTCCCTTAACGGAGTTCCATTATCTATTATCTCATATCGAGGAGCTCAATTTACAACACATTTTTGGAGATCATTTCAGAAAGGTCTAGGCACTCAAGTAAATCTTAGCACTACTTTTCATCCACAAACTGATGGATAGGCAGAACGTACTATTCAGACGGTTGAGGATATGTTACGTGCTTGTGTGTTGGATTTTAAAAGAGGTTGGTATCAGCATCAAACTTTTATCAAGTTCACTTCTAATAATAGCTTTCAAGCTAGTATTCAGATGGCTCCTTACGAAGCACTATACGGGTGGAAGTGCAGGTCCCCAATGGCCTGGTTTGAGCTCGGGGAAGCAGATTTGCTAGGTCCTAATTTAGTCCAACAAGTGATTGAAAAGGTTAAGCTTATTAGAGATTGACTTCATACAACACAGTGTCGATAGAAGTCTTATGCAGATGTTCACCGACGGAACTTAGAGTTTGAGGTAGAACATTAGGTTTTCCTGAAAGTATAACCTATGAAGGGCATCATACGATTCAGAAAGAAAGGGAAGCTCAGTCCTAGGTACGTTGGACCGTATAAGATTATTCAGAAGATTGGTATGGTGGCATACGAGCTTGATTTACCTTCAGAATTGGAAGCAGCTCATCCTGAATTTCATGTTTCTATGTTGCGGAACTGCATTGGAGGTCCTTCACGTATTATGCCCATTGAAAATATTTGTATCACTGAGGATTTATCGTATGAAGAGGTACCAATAGCGATTTTTAATCGGCAAGTAAGAAAGCTTCAAAATAATGATGTAGCTTCTGTGAAAGTGTTATGGAGAAATAACAACGTCGAGGAAATGACTTGGAAAACGGAAGAGGAAATGAGGAAGGAGTACCCCCAACTGTTTACGACTTAAGGTGAGTCACATTTCGATTATTGGCAATTATTTCTTCACAACGACTTAGTTAGATTTTAAGTAGCTTGAAGGTGAAATTTATATGTCTTCTTACGAGATAGCTATGCAAAGCTTAGTAGTTAAAATTTTAAGAATTTGACTTCAGGTTTGAGATTGTAACAAATATAGACTCGCAAATAAAGTACTGTGAAAAAAAAAAGAAAATACAACCAAGGAATTGTCTAGATCCATTCGCGGGCAAATGTTCATTAGGGGGGGAGAATGTAAGATCCCGTACTTTTTCTCTAATCATGCATAATATATGTGGCGTAGTATGGCATGGTTATATGAGGTGTATATGACTTTGTATCGTACATTGAAGATTAAGAGTGCAAGTAGGTGGCAATGTCAAGGAACTAAACTAAAGTTTTAGGTCAAAGGGACCCCTCAAACAAAGTTCATGATTAACGAATGGCGATAGGCCTATGAGTGTACAACATGCTAAGAATAGTGTGTTATGAGGTATTATAATAGCACAAGGATCGTATGTTAAGTTCAGAAGTCAAGAAAATTAGTGAAACTAAAGTCGGTAAAAGTTATCGAAGTTTCTCTAATAATATTTTCTTAACTTTGGGTAAAATGTCTTGGATGTTTTCTCCCAATATATAAAGAGTTAGATGTCCTACCACCCATTAAATAGAATACCTATGAGTATAGTTTGCAACACACAAAACCCCGTATCCAACCAACATCGGAGTAAAATGTTATGAGGGATTTACTACGGACTGCCTGGGCAGAATCCGGGTCGGGTAAAAAATGTGGTATGTCGGCTTACTCAACGTTTTAAGCCATGAAAACATTTCATTTTACTTCCAAACTAGAAAGAAAGCTAAAGAGAGGGTTCCTATGGAGTACTTGCATAATGAAGGTCAGTTTTTGACGATTTCTACCATTAAAGATTACCCCCGTGCCTAGAAAGACCTTCGGTGAAAGGCATTGGGATCTCAACTGAATTATTTTCATGATTCTGTTATTTTGATATTTCACTCGTTCGGATTAATAGAGTGTTCGACATCTACATGTCATTTTATCAGTTTCCTTGGTTATATGTTTGCACGTATGAATTTGTATTCTTCCTTGGGTGATGTGAAGTAAAATGTCACGTGAGACCCTTACTACTTGTGACCAGACCTCTTTCTCCACTAAGGTTAATATTAAAAAAATCTTTAAAGTAGCTCACAATCTTCAAAACTCTCAAATATAATTTAAATGTAAACTATTAGAATACTTGGTTTTTGAAATATTTCTTTTATAAATTATCTAGGAACCAAGTTACGAACTAAGTAAGTCACCTTAAACTTGTTATGACTATCAACAAGGTTAGGCTATCCTTCTAAAATTCGAGTTAACTTTTCAAGCTTATTTGAAAGAACATATCCAGTTCCATGAGAGTGTCATATGTTATACGAAAGTTATTATGCGGTTATGAGAACAAGACTACAAATGGGCCAAGATTGGCAACATGACAATAGTAACTCATAGGTGTTATAAATCCATGACATGACATGCTATGCATTCTACTCCCGAGCTATAATTGGGAGGTATGGGGCTTATTGCCTATATTTATATGTATGAGACACAGATGGCCACAAGTTGGCGAATATGATGCCGGTTCGCTACCGGAAAGCACCACCATTTCTAGCATTTGGTTGGGTATGTCATGCATTTGCATCTATATATATATATATATATATATATATATATATTCATGAAATACGATTATACGAGCACACCATACATATTTAAGTAGTAGGGGCTAAATGTGAGCAATGGAGATTATTTCGGTTTCAGTTTCAGGTGGTATCTCTATTACCCTTTTACAGTAAATGTTTATGATTTTACTTTCCTCTTTACATACCATTACATTTTTATTCGTACTAACGTCCCTTTGCATGGGGATGCTGCCTTTTGTTTCGTGCGAGCAGGTACAGGCAGGGACTATAATCGACCCACCCACTGGGATTCAGGTTCAGTTGTGAGTTGGTAAGCTCCATCTTATCATGGCGCTATCTGAGGATGTTTACTTTTGTTGTACAGTTTAGGTATAGTCGGGGCCTTGTCCCGACAGTGCTCATGTCACCCATAGAGGCTATTGTGGACACACTATTCTGGGCTTTCTTTTTGTATGTTTCAACCTCCACCCAACAGGCTTGGCATGTATACATATATGTGTGTGTAAGTAGGTATGTTTTCAGTTGTGGCCTCGTCGGCTAGATAGTGCATCTTTTATTTTTTTTCGGTTTGTCTACCATTGCTTGTATGGTTTATTCTCATTCAGGTCATGACCTCTGGGTCTAGGCTTCACTTTTTAAAGGTTGTGCTGCCCAATCTTTTTGTCTCACAGTTTTGTTTAGCTAGTATGTTTCAGTGGGTAACTCAATGTATTAGGGTATCGAGTTCGAGTTACGCCCCCTATTTCAGGGTGTGACACAGCTTTCCCTAGACCTCAATGAATCTGATTTCATCCAAATTTGGACTAGGTTGGAAAATCAAACTTACTACGAAAAAAAATTTGACCCAAATTTTTCCCCGTTGGCTTTTCTATAATGACAAAACCCGGTTGTTACAATAGATACCAATTTACCCATCACTGGTCCTTAAGTGACAAAACTTAGGAAAAATAGGCTAAAGAAGGAATGAAGTAGTACCTGAATCGACGAACAATTGGGGACACTTGTCTCGCATGTCCCTCTCAATTTTCCAAGTAGCTTTCTCAAGTGGACGATGTTTCCATTGAACTTTCACGGACTTAATCTCCATGGTCCTCAACTTACGCACATCACAATCAAGAATTGCAATCGGTTCCTCTTCATATTGGAGGTCTTTGTCTTACACAGTTGAGTCCCACTTAATGATATAATCCTCGTCACCATGATACCTCTTCAACATAGACACATGAAATATCGGATGAACTCCCAATAGATTAAGAGGTAAAGCCAATCTATACACCACCGGTCCTACATATTCAAGAACCTCAAAAGGACCAATGTTTTGCGGACTTAGCTTACGTTTCTTGCCAAATCTCATCACCCCTTTCATGGATGATATCTTAAAAAGAACATTATCACCGGTTTGAAATGCCATGTATCTTACCGTATGATCCGCATACTTCCTATGTCTACTCTGGGCTGCTAAAAGTTTATGTTTGATACTCCTCACCTTATCTTAAGAATCATTCACTAAATCAACCCCTAAAGATTTCACATCTCCAATCTCAAATCATCCTATGGGAGATCTACATTCCCTCCGTAAAGTGCCTCAAATGGTGCCATATCTATGCTAGAGTGATAACTATTATTATAAGAGAACTCACACAAAGGTAAGAACTTATCCCAATGTCCTCCAAAATCAATCACACATGCCTTCAGCATGTCCTCTAGGTCTTGAATATTCCTCTTTGATTGCCCATTCGTTTACGGATGGAAAGAGGTACTAAAAGTGAGTTGTGTTCCCAATTCATCTTGTGATTTCATCCAAAACATGGAGGTAAACTAAGTACCACGATCTGAGATGATAGAAAGGGGCACCCCATGCAACCTCACTATCTCTTTCACCTAAACTTTAGCCAATTGTTTAGAATTATACTCTATTCTTACCGAAATAAAATGGGCTGACCTAGTTTATCTATCAACCACTACCCAAGTAGAATCAAACTTTCCCAAAGTCTTGGGAAGATCAACCACAAAATCCATGGCTATCCTTTCCCAGCTCCATTCCGAAATTGACATTTTTTGAAGCAAACCCGCAGGCCTTTGATGTTCATACTTCACTTGTTGAAAATTTTGATACTTAGCCATAAACTCCACTATATCCTTCTTCATGCCCAACCACCAATAAATTTGCTTCAAATCTCTATACATCTTGGTCACACCCGAATTAATAGAATATCGCGAACCATGAGACTCTACTAATAATTTCTGAATCAAGTCATCTACTCTAGGAGCACATATTCTTCCTTTAAAATTGAGCACACCTTCCGCATCAAGAGTGGTCTCTTGTGCCTTACCAATCACAGTCTTCTTTCTAAGCTCTTCCAAATTCTCATCCTCAAATTGTTTGGCCTTGAACTTCTCAGTGAATGTGTCCCTTACTTCAATGCTAGCTAACATCCCACCTCTTTTTGAGATGCCCAATTGCATGAACTTAGACTCCAAGGTCTGAATTTCCTTAGCTAAGGGTCCCTTGGATACACTCAAGTAAGCTAAACTACCCATACTTACCGCATTGCGACTCAAAGCATCTTCCACAACATTAGCCTTAAGCGAATGGTATTGAATGGTCACATCATAATCCTTGAGTAACTCCATCCATCTTGTCTGTCTCAAATTCAGATCCTTTTGAGTAAACACATGCTGCAAACTATGATGATCGGTAAACACTTCATACTTAACACCATATAGATAATGTCGCCAGATCTTAAGAGCAAACACTACTGCTGCCAACTCCAAATCATGTGTTGGGTAGTTCCTTTCGTGCACCTTCAATTGACACGATGCGTAAGCTATAAAATTCTTATCCTGCATCAACATATCACCCAAACCAGAATGTGAAGCATCACAATAAATAATAAAATCTTTACCTTCAACCGATAATTCTAGAATAGGTGCGGTCAAAAGAGTTGAGCTTTTGGGAGCTCTCCTCACATTTTTCAGTCCATTCAAATGCTATCTCTTTTTTGGTCAATTTGTCAAGTGAGTGGCAATAGAAGCAAAGTTCTTCACAAATCGACGATAATAGCTAGCGAGCCCTGCCCCACAAAACTCCTAACTTCCGTCATAGGGCTAGGCTGAACCCAATTCTTAACCACCTCAATCTTATTAGGGTCTACCATTACCCCTTCTTTTGGAAACTACATGCCCCAAAAATGCAACCGATTTCAACCAAAATTCACACATAAAAAATTTTGCATATAACTTTTGTTTCCCAAGAACACCTATAACAATACGAAAATGGTTGACATGCCCTTCCTCACTTTTTGAATAGACCAATATATCATCAATATACACTATGACGAATGAATCAAGAAATGGTTTGAACACCCCATTCATTAAACTCATAAAAGTAACGGGTGTATTGGTCAACCCGAATGACATAACTAGAAACTCATAGTGCCCATAGCGGGTTCTAAACGCTATCTTGGGCACATTCTCACACCTAATTTTCAACTTATAGTAATCCAACCTTAGATCAATCTTAGAAAACACTGATGCACCTTGAAATTGGTCAAAAAGTTCATCTATTCTAGGCAATGGGTACTTGTTTCGAATAGTAACCCTATTCAATTACCGGTAATTTATACACATTCTCATACTACCATCTTTTTTCTTAACAAACAAAACTGGAGCACCCCATAGGAAAACACTAGAATGAATAAATCCCTTATCAAGAAGCTCTTGGATTTGAGCCTTAAGCTCTATTAACTCTGCCAGAGCCATGCGATATGGAGAGATAGAAGTGGGACGCGTACCAGGTTCTAAATCAATGTACAAGTCTATATCCTTATCCGGAGGCATGCCAGGCAAGTCATTAGGAAACACTTTTCTAAATTTTACCACCACGGGGATAGACTCAATATATGCAGTTTCAACCTCAACATATATAATATGAGCCATATAAGCCAAACAACCCTGCTCTACCAATTTACTAGCCCAAATGGAGGTTATGATCTTAGCTTGCTTAGGCTTGTATACCCCTTCCCACACTAACTTTTCCCTTCTCAGAATTTCTAGAGTCACAAACATACTATTACAATTAAGTACATCATAATAGGGGGACAACCGAGTCATGCCTAAGATCATATCAAAGTCAGTCATATCCAAAATCACCAAATCAACCCAAGTCTGAAAACCCTTAAACAAAATAAGGACAAGAACGATAGACAAGGATGACTATGACAGACTTCCCAACCGGGATAGAAACATGGATGGGGGCATCAGTTTTCCTATGGGGCAAATCACACAGATGCATATGAATAAGTAGAAACCGGATCAAATAATACATTTGCCATCCGGGATAACTGCGTTAGACGCCTCTACCTCATTCTTGACCGAAAAGGTATAGCACTGAACCCTATCATCTTGATGAGCTACTTCACTGCCTAGTTGTGCGTTACCCCTTCTTATACCTCCGAAGCCTCGTTGATTACCTCCTCGCCCACCTTGTGGATGGCCTCGACCATTATTGCCATTTATCGTGGGTACCAACCCCTTCCCACTCTAACTTTTTCCTTCCCAGAATTTCTAGAGTCACAAACATAATATTACAATTAAGTATATCATAATAGGGGGATAACCAAGTCATGCCTAAGATTATATTAACGTCAGTAATATCCAAAATCACCAAATTAACCCAAGTCTGAAAACCCTTAAACAAAATAGGACAAGCACGATAGACATGGATGACTATGATAGACTTCTCAACCGAGGTAGAAACATGGATGGGGGCATCAAGTATATCACAAATCATATCAAAGTCTGAGGCAAATCTCATGGATACGTATGAATAAGTAGAAACTGGATCAAATAATACATTAGCCATGCGGGATCACTACGTCAGACGCCTATGCCTCATTCTTACCCGAAAAAGCATAACATTGAGCCCTATCATCTTCACGAGCTACTTCCCTGCCTAGTTGTGCATTACCCCTGCCTGTGTTACTATTTCCTCTACCTCCACATCCTCATTGATTACCTCCTCGCCCATCTTGTGGATGGCCTCGACCATTAATACCATTTCCCATAGGTACCACTACTCCAGTCTGCTGCTGCGCGGAATCTAACACAAGTGGGTGGGACAATCTCTCCTCATATGCCTAGGTTCTCCACAATTATAGCAAGTACGATCAAAAGATAGTCTGTCGCCTCTTGAAGGCGCGACTCCCTAGCTATCCTGAATCAAATTATGAGATGGAGTTTCTGAGTAGTTACCTGTATAGGCGAGCATAGCGGATTGAATTGGCTTGGTTGCAAGCGTTTGGCCTTCTGGACCCCTGGAGTAAGAACCGAAAAGTTACTCGAGTTCTTGGCTCTTTTAGCCAATGCCTTAGCTTGACCGTCTTGCCTCACCCCTCCACTTTCTTAACAATGTCAGTTACCTCATTAAAGTTTCTCGCTGCAAAGGTCATATGAACAGATAATACCTGCAACTCAGAATTCAGCCCCCTAATAAATAAACGGATCCTCTCCTCCTCAGTAGTCACCAACTGTGTAGCATATCTAGATAAAGCATGGAACTTGGCCTCATAAGCAACCATATACATACCACCTTGCTCCAGAGCCATGAACTCATCCTTTTTGTGATCTCTCAAAGTCCTAGGCACATATTTCTCTAAAACCAGAGCATGAAATTGGGTCCAAGATAGCGGGGGTAAGGTTGAAGATCTACATTCAATATAAGCTCTCCACAATAGGGTGGGGACAATCTCTCTTCATATGCCTAGGTTCTCCACAATTATAGCAAGTACCATCAAAAGATGGTATGTCGCATGTCAAAGGCGCGACTCCCTGGCTTTCCTGAATCAAATTATGAGATGGAGTTCTTGAGTAGCTACTTGTAGAGGCGAGCATAGCGGACTGAATTGGCTTGGTTGCAAGCATTGGCCTTCTGGACCCCTAGAGTAAGAACCGTAAAAGTTACTCGAGTTCTTGACCCTTTTAGCCAATGCCTTAGCTTGACCGTCTTGCCTCACCCCTCCACTTTCTTAACAAAGTCAGTTACCTCATTAAAGTTTCTCCCTGCAGAGGTCATATAAACACATAATACCTGCAACTCAGAATTCAGCCCCTAATAAATACACGGATCCTCTCCTTCTCAGTTGTCAGCAACTGTGTAGCATATCTAGACAAAGCATGGAACTTGGCATCATAAAAAGCCTATACATACCACCTTGCTCCAGAGCCATGAACTCATCCTTCTTGTGATCTCTCAAAGTCCTAGGCACATATTTCTCTAAAACCAGAGCATGAAATTGGGTCCAAGATAGTGGGGGCAAGGTTGAAGATCTATATTCCATATAAGCTCTCCACCACTGCTTAGCCTTATCTTGAAGTTGAAAGGTCACAAACTCAACCCCATTTTGATGGACAATTCCCAACTTATGAAGCCTCTCATAGCAATCTAAGATAAACTCATAAGCATCCTCATTCTCAAAACAAAGAAATACACGAGGCTTTAGCTTTAAAAACTTAGTCAACATCTCATGCTCATTACTAGTCATAACAGAACCCAACAAAGGACGAAAGAAAGCATCATTACCTCGAGTCCCACCCACCTTAGGAACAGTGCTAGCAACATAGGGATTAGTAAAAGCTTGAGTTGCTTGAGCAGCAGGAACCACTCCAATAACAACCAACCCTTTTAGGAATGACATGATTTGTTGAGCTAACACTGGGTCTATGGGAGGAACACTGGTAGTCTTAGCCTGCACCTCCTTCTCTTGTCCAACCTTCTCAGCATTCTCAACCTCAATATCCTCTTCTATCTCTTCATGATGTACGAGAGGGGCCTCATTTTAGGGAGCATTTTCAATCGGTGCCCCATCTCTAACAGGTGCCACTATTCCTCGGCCTCTACCCTACCTCTTCCTCTACCCCTGCCTCGACTGTGACCTCTCGCTGTAGATTCCTCAGCTGGAGAATTGACGGGAGTTACGGGCTCGATGCCGTTGAATCTAGTGCTCACCATCTATAGACAAAAGAATGAAGGAGGTTAAATACCAATTTAAATAGCCAGATACCAATTGTAATCAAGTCATAGCACGAAAGGAGACAAGAGAAAATGGAGAGATTTCATAAAGTCCTATAGCCTCTCGAAGAAAAGTAAGCGCGTCCCCGTACCATTTCGCAAGACTCTACTAGAATCATTTTGGTACATCGAGATCAATGAACCTAGGCTCTAATACCAGCTTTGTCATGACCCAGACCATCGTGATTGGCACCCACACTAACCCTCTGTTGGGAGAACCGCTACTACAACCCAAACCAAACAACTAAACCAAAAACTAAAGCATTTAAGGATATGATAACATGAATAATATTTAAAAACTGAAGTTCCCATAAACTTCCTAAAAGATCTAACAACTAAACAATGAGGAAAATACACCTAGAACCTGAAAGTCAATGTACCAAAACATCTAAAATTCAACAAGTTTAAATAAGAAGGGTTACGACCCTACTAATAAACTAAAAACTAACTAGAAAAATCTAAGTCCACAATGTGGACATAGATGAAAGGAGAACTCATGGCAGCCTGGAAGAACTGGCTCACCCATAAATTCGATCGGTGATCACTGATCTTCTAAGTGAGGTATGTCAATAGCCCCTTGAAGATGCCCTGTACTAGACAAAAAAAGAGCAAATGCAATATTAGTACACAACCACAATGTACTGGAAGGATCATGTGACTATCCCACTAAGTGCAACATACATAATTCAATACAACAATATAATCACATGCATATATTGAACATATAAAATATTATCAACATATACGAACAACGAACAACTTCACATTTCTCAAGATACACAATTACGATAAGTCATTAGTCCTCTCATGGAACCCAAACCCAAACAGTTAGCATACCAGAAGGTGGTACCCGATCCAATGATTATGCCGGAACGTGGCAACCGATCCCATAATTATGCCAAACCGTGGCAACCGATCCAAGTTAGTGTGTCAAAACACAACACCTGATCCATTCAACAATCCACAATCACATTCACAAAGTACATTCTCATAATCATACAATCAAGTCATGATTCATGGCATTCATCCTTCATATATCTTTATTTACAACAAGTGTGATCAATAATGCAATATTCGCATACATATATGTATCATAATGAAGCAAGAACAAACATACATGACACAATCATAAAATCACAACCATCACTTACCTCGAAACAACCTTGAAACCCTAAGAAACTTGGCCCTTCCCTTTCTGGATTCATTTGGATTATTCTTTGTCTACAAACAATCAATATTATCATGCCCCGAACCTACACCCTGGACGTGGCCGGTACTCGAGAACCATTGCTGGCCCCAAGCAAACCCTTGGCCTGGCTTACCTACTTAGCGAAAGACTTAACATAACAAGATAATCTCAAAACATTACTTTAAAGAGATATAATCTTAGCCAAAATGACAACTGAAGTCCGTAAACAACATCTGAATGATAATATAAAGACAACTGAACTACTAACTTACTGACTGTCTATGAAGCCTCTAAAAACAACTGAGATGGATGTTGGGACAATCCCTACAAAATGCTAATGAACTGATAAAATAACCAAAAGCAACAAAAGGAGTCCTCTGGAATGCAAAGAGGCTCACCAACTGACTCTGTAGTGCTCACTAGATCAATGATGCGCTGGATGCCGATCCTAGTTACTTGTGTCTGCATCATATTAAGATGCAGGCCAACTGGCATCAATACATTGAATGTATGAGTATGCGAGTTGGAATGCTAAACACTACTTAAGCTTGAAAAGAAACTAAAAGGAAACTGAAGAACTTACCTGGCTCAATTCAACTTAACCTAACTAAACTCATTTCACTATAAAGTAGTATTAAAACAAGAGCAATATAAAGAAACTTTGTTTAAGACATGATGTCAACACTGGGCGTATGCAAAGATACCCTAAAACTGTGAAATGTATGTAAAAATACAAATAAATGTATATATAATAATAAAAATAACTTATGTGGGAGTTTCTCTAACCGACAACCATCACATATGAGCTACAGTAATAATACAACGACCTACCTCACAATGCCAGTGCATCCTATACCCAGCCAGAGGTATAGGACCTGAACTACTAAGTGGATCTACTAGTCTATTGTGAAAAGGGTTCATCTAAAAGGTTTGACCCTTTTCTACCCATGGTGGCTACATAGTTTTATGGAGAAGTGAAAAGGGTTCTCAGTTTCCTCTCTTGCTTCATTTAGAAAGCGATTACTCTTTTCTGAAAAACTAGCCCGAAGGCTCTTTGGAAATCTCAGTTTCCGTTCTTATTTAAATGTGAAAACATTTTAAATCTTTTTGGGAATATATAGTCCCCATATACTTCTTTGAAGAAAAGAACTTCAACTTTACTCTTTACTAAACTCAAAACTTAAGTCTTAAAACAAAGTTAAAACATTTGTGAAAGACTTTTGAAAACTTTAAGAACTTATCTTAACTTGACTCTTGACTTCTCTTGACTTTGACCTTAACTGCTCTTGAGTTGACTCTTAACTGATCCTTGAATTGAATTATGGATTCAAGGATTTTGAGTTGTGATAGAAAGGATCACGTGATGTTTAGGAATGATCTTAAATAGCTAAACATGAGAAGAGTCATGAAATCACCATCTTGGAACAAGTTCGCGACGCGGAGGTATTTTAAATAATTACTCGCAAAATTAAATTTTGAGACAGAGGAGTCCGGCTCTTAACTGCGATGCGGAGAAACCTTTTGGTCACTAGGGGAACAAGTCCGCGACGCGGACTTGCGTGCGTTTTACAGCCTAAACTCGACTATTGATCTCAAATTCATTTAATATTCCGATACCCAGCATATGGACTCAAGAATCTAACTCAAAACAATTCTATAATTTGACTCAAAGATCTCAGAAACTCCTCAATTCATCCCAATTCAAGAACAACATTCAAATTCAAGAATACATGTCAAGAAAACCAACTTTCACAGTCTTTAAGGACGAATTTCGCTTAACTAAACATGTAAGGCGCGTGGGTGAATGAACCCAACTCTATGAAAAACTCACATACCTTGTAAGATTAATTCCTTGGCGAAATCCACCACCAAATCGCACGATCTTAGCGAAATGTGAGCTTTTCTTCTTTTTTCTCCTCTTTTCTGTTTTCTCCAATTCGTAGCGTGAGTTTCCAATTGACTAAACTGATCTCATTCTTATTTGACCCTTAATTAATTAACTAAAATGAATAAAATTAATTGGGTATGGAAAAGACTAATCTACCCTTCAAAAATCCGGATTAGACTTTCCTTAATCGAACATCCCAACTTCCAAAGGGGATAACTCACGCATACGAACTCGAAATCGTGCAAACTCGGCGGCGTTGGAAAGATCATTCCAAGAAAGTTCCATAAATATCTGGAAGTACACCTAACTCATCCTTATCTAGGAGTTATGGCCGTTTGAAGTTGACAAAAACTCAACGTTTCCTAACTTAAACAAATTTTCCAGATTTTCATTCTTTCCAAAAATGGCTATTTCCAATTATTAGCTTCTTCCTAGTTATTTCAAATTGCGAGATGTTACAATATCTCCCCCTTGGGAACATTCGTCCTCGAATGAGACCAACAAGCAAATGCAACAAACAACATGCTCACTCATAATTTAAAAAGTACTAAGAAGAGAATTAGTACCTTGGTCTGCATTTTCTCTGGACTCAAAGAGATGTGGATATCTCTAATTTATGTCCTCTTCAGCTTCCCAAGTATCATCCTCAACAAATTGATTTCTCTGAAGGACTTTCCCTGATGCTACCTCTTTTGTTCTCAACTTGCGAACGTGGTAATCTAGAATCTGCACAGGAATATCCTCATAAGATAAGCTATCCTTGATCCCAATATTTTCAGTTGGTATAATCAATGAAGGATTGCCCATACATTTCTTCAACATGGAGATGTGAAACACTGGATGAACCGCGGCCAACTCTTGTGGTAGCTCCAACTCATAAGCTGCTTTGCCAATCCTCTTGGATATTCGATAAGGTCCAATAGACCGGGGAACAAGTTTCCCCTTCTTACCAAACCTCATAACACCCTTCATGGGTGAGACTTTTAGATATACCCAATCATCTACTTCAAATTCTAACTCCCTCATCCTAACATCAGTGTAGGATTTTTGACTACTCTGCGCCATTTTCAACCTCTCTTGAATCACCTTTACCTTCTCCATAGCTTGATGAACTAAATCTAGTTCTATCAACGCTGCTTCACCAACTTCAAGCCGTCTAATAGGAGATCTGAATCTTATCCCATAAAGATCTTCATGTGGAGCCATCTGGATGCTAGAGTGGTAACTATTATTGTATGCAAATTCAATAAGGTGCAGGTGATCATCCCAATTACCTTTGAAATTGATCACATAGGCCCTCAAATATCTTCTAATGTCTGAATAGTGTGCTCTGCTTGCCCATCTGTCTGATGATGAAAAGCATTACTTAAGTTCACCTTTAATCCCAAACCTTTCTGAAAAGATTTCCATAATTGTGTAGTAAATTATACACCTCTATCTGAAATAATGGAGACTAGGACTCCATGAAGTCTTACCACCTCCTGAATATACAACCTGTCATAATCTTCTACTGAATGAGTAGTCTTCACCGGCAAAAAGTGGGCTGATTTTGTCATAATATCGACGATCACCCAAATAGAATCATGCTGCCTGCGAGACCTTGGTAAACCTGTGATAAAGTCCATATTAATCATCTCCCACTTCCATTCCGGAAGTTTTATATTCTGAGCCAAACCACCAAGCCATTGATGATCTACTTTAACTTGTTGGCAATTTGGACACTTAACAACAATTCTGCAATGCCCTTATTCATACTATTCCACTAATACATCTCCTTCAAATCACGATAAATCTTTGTGGAACACGGATGAACGGAATATCTGGAACGATGAGCTTCCTCCATGATCCTCTCTTGGAGTCCATCCACCATTGGTACACACAATCTACCTTGATATCTCAGTACGTCATCTCCCCCTTGTTCAAAAGCTAATACTTTTTTCTTATGAACATTTGCCTTCAATTCAAGCAAAATAGGGTTTTGTCTTGCTTGCATTTTACATTTGACACAATGATGATTCTGCCCCATTCAACACCACTACTCCCCCTTCTGTGGAATCCATAAGTCTGACTCCCAAGCGTGCAAGTCTATGCACGTCTTTTGCTAACTCTCTCTTTTATTCCTCAAGATGGGCAGTACTACCCATAGACAACCTGCTTAAAGCATTAGCAACAACATTAGCCTTACCTGGGTGGTAAAGAATACTCATGTCATAATCTTTGAGTAATTTTAGCCACCTCCTCTGTCTGAGATTGAGCTCTTTCTAAGTAAACACATACTGAAGGATCTTGTGATCGGTGAACACATCCACATGAACACCATAAAGATAACGGCGCCATATTTTCAAAAAAAATACTACAGCAGCCAATTCTAAGTCTTGGGTTGGGTAGTTCTTCTCATGAACTTTCAACTGTCTGGAGGCATAGGCTATAACTTTTCCATTCTGCATTAACACACAACCCAATCCAAGTCTAAATGCATCATAATACACCACAAAACCTTGTGTACCTTCTGGTAAAGTCAATACTGGGGCAGTAGTTAACCTCTTTTTCAATTCCTAAAAGTTTTTCTCACAAGCTTCAGATCATTGAAACTTAACTATCTTCTGAGTCAATTTGGTCAAAGGGGACGAAATAGATGAGAATCCCTATACGAACGTCCTAAAATAGCCAGCCGAACCCAAGAAACTCCTAATATCAGTTGGAGATGTAGGTCTAGGCCAACTCTGAACTGCCTTTATCTTCTGAGTATCAACTCTAATTCCATCACCGAAAACTATATGGCCCAAGAATGACTCCGACTCAAGCCAAAACTCACATTTCGAGAACTTAGCATACAACTCCTTATCTTTCAAAGTTTGAAGAACTATTCTGAGATGGCTAGTATGATCTTCTTCATTCCTTTAATAGATTAGTATGTCATCATTAAAGACGATAACAAACATATCTAAATAAGGTTTGAAAACTCTATTCATAAGGTCCATGTAGGTGCATTAGTTAAACCGAACGACATGACCAGAAACTCATAATGATCATAACGGGTCCTGAATGCTGTCTTAGGAATATCACCCCTTACTTTCAACTGATGGTAGCCAGATCTGAGGTCTATTTTAGTAAAACAAGAAGCACCCTAAAGTTGATCGAAAAGATCATCAATTCTAGAAAGAGGATACTTGTTTTTTATGGTAACCTTGTTCAATTGGCGGTAATCTATACACATCCTAAGGGAACCATCTTTCTTTCTCACGAACAAGACCGGAGCGTCCCAAGGTGAGACACTTGGTCGAACAAAGCCCTTATCTAAAAGATCTTTCAACTGCTCTTTAAGCTCTTTCAACTCTGCTGGTGCCATTCTATATGGAAGAATAGATATAGGATGAGTATCTTGAATAAGTCTATGCCAAAGTCTATCTCTCTCTCAGGAGGGACTCCAAGAAGATCATCTAGAAAGACTTCTAGAAACTCTCTTACTATTGAAACTGGCAGAACAGGAGGTATCTCAACACTAAAGTCTTTAACTCGGACTAATTGATAGACACACCCCTTAGAAACTAACTTCCTTGCTTTAAGTTACAAAATGAAACAACCCTTAGGCACTACTGAACTACTTTTCCACTATAAGACTAGCTCATTTGGAAACTGAAACTTGTCAACTCGAGTTCTACAATCAACTAAGGCATAACAGGTATGAAGCCAGTCCATACCAAGAATGACATCAAAATCTACCATGTCTAACTCGACTAGATCAGCCATGGTACTCTTGTGATTGATAGAAATGGGACAATCACGATAGACTCTCTTTGCTAGAATAGACTCACCAACAGGTGTAGAAACACTGAATGGTTCGCTAAGTTGCTTAGGAAAAATATCAAAATTCATAACAACAAAAGGAGTTACAAAAGATAAACTCGTTCCTGGGTCTAGCAAAGTATAAATAGTAAAGTCAAACAGTTGGATCATACCAGTGACAACATCTGGCGAATCCTCTTACTCTTGGCGAATGTTGATAACATATAAGCGGTTTGTTCCTCCGCCAGTACCGTAAGTAGCCCCTTCAGGTGCAGCTCTGTCTGGTGGAGCAACTGAAAAAGACTGGGCTCTATTGCCCCTATTACCATTACTATGTTTGCTCTTAGGACACTCTCTCATAAAATGACCGTTCTGGCCACACATGAAGCAACTAGTGGAGCCATCACGACACACCCCTGAGTGGTTCCTATCACACTTAGCATATGCAAGAGTCTTAGTACCCCCTTGTGCCATACTACCTTGCGAATGCACAGGTCTAGCTCTGACGTTATGAGAATTCTGACTATTGTACTCACATTTGTTCCTTGGTGCAGGTGCACTAGCAGATGCTGGAGCAAGTCATTTTTGCTTATGTTGGAAAGAAGATCGGTTCCCATTACTCTTTTGCTACCCGGATTCATTCCCTAATATCTTAGCCCTCTTATTCTCAAACTTTTTTCTATCCTTCAACTGGTTCTTCTCAACTTGTTGCACATGGATCATCAGCCTTGCTATGCCCATGTAACCTATTAGCATGGTTGTCTTACTTTCCTTGCTTAATAGACGAATCAACCCAACTATGAATAAACGCATCATGCTCCTCATGTCAGCAACCATCTCTTTGCTCATGAGGAAAGAAATGCCTTGTGAAGGCACTCTCGACCATAGGACAGCTCAAAATCGGTTATGCATAAGCACGATTTAGAAAGAAACTTTTTAGAGATCAACTCTAACGCACGAAAGGAGTGTGAAAGAAGTTAGGGATTTTTCTAAATGTTGCAGCATCCTAATTATAAATGTGGCACGCTTCACACCGATAACTAGGACTCTACAGACACGACTTCATAGACTCCCTAAGACTCTTGAACTCTGTGCTTTAATACCAAGTTTGTCACACCCCGAGCCTACACCCTAGACGTGGCCGGCACTCGAGAACAATTGTTGGCCACAAGCGAACCCTTGGCTTGGCTTACATACTCAGCAGAAGACTTAACTTAACAAGATAATCTCAAAACATAACTTTAAAGAAACATAATCTTAGCCAAAACGGCAACTGAAGTCTTTAGAATGACAATATAAAGATAACTGAACTACTAACTGACTGACTGTCTATGAAGCCTCTAAAAACAGCTGAGATGGATGTTGGGACAATCCCCACAACCTCCTAATGAACTGATAAAATAACTGAAAGCAATAGTCCTTAGGAATGCAAAGAGACTCACTAACTGACTCTGGAGTGCTCTCTGGATCAATGATGCGCTGGATACCAATCCTAGTTAACTGTGTCTGCATCATAATAAGATGCAGGTCAACTAGCATCAGTACATTGAATGTACGAGTATGCAAGTTGGAATGATAAACACAACTTAAGCTTCAAAAGAAACTGAAAGGAAACTGAAGAACTTACCTGGCTCAACTCAACTCAACATAACTGAACTCATTTCAGTATAAAGCAATTTTAAAATAAGTGCAATACAAAGAAAAGTTGTTTAAAACATGATGTCAACTCTGGGTGTATGCAAAGATACACTAAAACTCTGAAATGTATGTAAAAATACAAATAACTTTGTATATAATAATACAAATAACTTACGTGGGAGTTTCTCTAAGCAAAAACCATCATATAAGAGCAATAGTGATGATACAGCGATCTACCTCATGCTACCAATGCATCCTATACCTAGCTAGAGGTATAGAATCTGAACTACTAAGTGGATCTACTAGTATATTGTGAAAAGGGTTCCTCTAAAAAGTATGACCCTTTTCTACCCATTGTGGCTACATGGTTTTATGGTGACGTGAGTTATCTAAACTCATGATCGCCCCCAATTCGGTGCTCAATACTACTCCCAAAATATACTAGCTCTTATATTTTAAAAACATACTTCTTTTTGTGATTTGAGGTTAGTGCTCAGAAAAACATAGCTCAAAAGCTATCTTGGAAATCTCAGTTTCCTCTCTTGCTTCATTTAGAAAGCAATTACTCTTTTATGAAAACTAGCCCGAAGGCTCTTTGGAAATATCAATTTTCGTTCATATTTAAATGTGAAAACATTTTAAATCTCTTTGGGAATACATAGTCCCCATATACTTCTTTGAAGAGAAGAACTTCAACTTTACTCTTTACTGAACTCAAAACTTAAGTCTTAAAACAAAGTTAAAACATTTGTGAAAGACTTTTGAAAACTTTAAGAACTTATCTTAAGTTGACTCTTGACTTCTCTTTACTTTGACCTTAACTGCTCTTGACTTGTATCTTAACTGATCCTTGACTTGAATTATGGATTCAAGCATTTTGATTTGTGATAGGAAGGATCACATGATGTTTAGGAATGATCTTAATAGCTAAACATAAGAAAAGTCATGAAATCATGTCTTCGAACAAGTCCGCGACACGGAGGTGTTTTAAATAAATACACACAAAATTAAATTTTGAGACAGAGGAGTCTGCGTCTTAACCGCTATGCGTGGTCACTAGGGGAGTAAGTCTGTGACGCGGACTTGTGTGCCAGATCACAGTCGACTTTTTCCTTCTCCGTTTTACGTCCCCAATTCACCTAAACTCGACTATTGATCTCAAATTAATTTTAGATTATGATACCCATCATATGGACTCAAGAATCTAACTCAAAACAACTCTATAATTCGACTCAAAGATCTCAGAAACTCCTCAACTCATCCCAATTCAAGAACAACATTCAAATTCAAGAATACATGTCAAGAACATCAACTTCCAAACTCTTTTAGGACGAATTTCGCTGAACTAAACATGTTTGGCACGTGGGTGAATGAAACCAACACTATGAAAGACTCACATACCTTGTAAGATTAATTCTTTGGAGAAATCCACCACCAAATCGCACGATCTTAGCGAAATCTGAGCTTTTCTTCTCCTTTCTCTTTTTTTGTCTTTTCTCCAAGCCCTAGCATGAATTTCCAATTGACTAAACTGATCTCATTCTTATTTGACCCTTAATTAATTCACTAAAATGAATTAAATTAAATGGGTAAGGAAAAGACTAATCTACCCTTCAAAAATCCAGATTAGACTTTCCTTAATCACTTATCCCAACTTCAAAGGGCATAACTCACTCATACTTAGTCAGAATTATGCAAACTCGACGGCGTTGGAAAGATTATTCCAAGAGTTGTCCAATCATATCTGGAAGTACACCTAACTCATCCTGAGCTAGAAGTTATGGCCGTTTGAATTTGACAAAAACTCAAATTTTCATAACTTTGACAAATTTTCCAGATTTTCATTCTTTCCAAAAATGGTTATTTCCAATTATTAGCTTCTTCCTAATTATTTCAAATTGCGAGATGTTACAAATATGATATGAGAATCAATAAACAATCACTAATTACCCAGATTACTAATAATTATAACAACCCTAGATAATACCCATGATCCCAAGTATCAAAATAAGGGCTTTTTCCACCATAGTTTCTAGATCAAAACTCTCCCCCATCAATAATTACCCATTAGATTACGTTCTACGGATCAAAAAATGGATTTGGAGAGTTAAAATCTTACCTTTAGCCTCAAGAATGGTGGAAAACTATCAAGAATCACATGAGGTTCGTTCCTTAGCTCTAAAAACTGATAAGTGCAGAATAAAGACATTTGGGGTTTATTTACTACTTTAAGTCGCGTCAGGCCTGCCACATCGGCCCCGCCACAGCGACCAAAAGCACCGCCAAAGCGCCTTGCATGAACAGTGAGCTATTTTAATAATTCCAAGACCCCCAATACACAACACACCTTTAACCAAGGATGCTCAGAAAATACCGTTCATGCTAAGATCAATTCCAGGAGTTCTACTCACACGAATTCAATTTCTTAAAGTCATACGGATTCCTTAACAATTTATCTAACTACTACTGTAATTAAAATTATAACTCGATCACCCAATTTCTACCATATTTCCCTAGACTTCGATGACTCCGATTTCGTCCAAATCTGGACTAGGTTGGGAAAATCCAAGTAACTATAAAAAAGTTTTTTCATCCAAAATTTTTCCCCATTTGCTTTTCTATAACAATAGAACTCGGTCATTACATCCAGGGAACCTCGGCCTCTAGCCGAGAAGCCCGCACATCGGCAGAATGGGCAAGTGTCCCATTTTAAGAAGCATGACCTAGGTGATCAGAGTCCTAGAGGGAGTAGTATCAATAACAGATCTAAGGGGCGGAGGAGGAGTAGCAGAAGAACTCGGTACCTCAGAAGGAGTGGGATTGGAAGTACCTGAAGTCTTGGAGTCTAGAGCAGGCAAGGCTGTCTTTGCAGGTAATATATCTATATCCACCTCCGGGAATGTATCCACCAACATTGCTCTCCTCCTATCAACCTCGTCCCATGCGTACTCGGCCTTTACGCACCAGATTTGGGTGGGAGATGTGGGTGTAACCTCAACATCCCTCCTCTCATCACGAGGAACTCCAGCCCAATGACACAACTCTGTGATCAGTATTGGAAAAGGAACGGACGTGTACGGCTTGGACCTCATGGCCATCTCCTGCTTCATAATAAACCCAAATTGAGCCGCTTCCTAGATATAATAGACCCGAGACAGTCCCCTTTGGGTGGCAGAGAATAAACTCGTTCTGTGACGGTATGACTGCGCTGCTAATGAATTCAAACCATTACCGAGCCGCTATTTTTAGGTCTTTCTTCTCAATAGGTGCTCCGGCCTCAATCCACCTAGAGGTGGTGTCAGAAATAAGAGGTCTAGCCAACCCTTCAAGTCATCAGAGTCTTTGTAGTAGTCATACTCTGGTACTCGTGTATGAAATCCATAGCCTCTCAAGTGCAACATTGATAGCACCGCTGCTACATCTAATCTTCCACTCTCGTACCATCACAAACTTCACTGACCTGAAGTCACTGGCCTTCTTCTTCCCCTGAGGTACTAGATCAGTATAGGATGAGTAGAATTCTTAGACGCAGGTGGAAATGTATGGGCCACGAGGCCTGGTGATGATCTCGAATCTGTGGAACCTGAGAGTGTCCCACACATCTTGATGTTTGTCCACTAAACCATCCATGGACAATCTCTTCTTTTTCAAGATGGTCCTCAATCCCTCCATATTTAACCGGTTGAGTAACCGGGGAGGAGAACTCGAAACTGGTGGTGTTTGAACTACCGTCATTGCTGGAGCTGGCATTGAATTTCAAGCAGAAGGGGTCGGCTCCGAAATCCTAGACGAATCCTGAAGAACTTTGGAATGAAGCTTTGCTCGCCGGACCTGTAATAACTGCTTATCCTTAGGCTCAGAGAATGAAGCCTGAGAATCAAATGACTCTCTCTCACTGTCAAAGTTGTACTCTGGTGTCTCAACTATAGGTATTTTCCCCTTTCCTTTACCTCCCTTCGGAGGTAACTTCTTGCCGTTTGGGTCGGAAGCAGATGTTTCCTCATTTATCATGATCCCTCGTGCCCGTTTTCGGGGCCACATGCCACTGTCATAAAAATATTTTCTAGCCATTCCTACAAACCACATAGAAAAATGTTTTAAAAAATCAAGAAAATGCAGAAATTTAATTGCAGAAAGACTCACCGAACCAATTGCCGAACCACCGAGTCACTTAGGTGAGACAGATCGGTCTCGCTGAAAGTACTAGCACAAAATATTTCAAACCTCAAGACAGGTCGGTGATGTTCAGGGCTATTCGATGAATTGCCGACACAATCAGCGAGCTCAAAGTAGCCCGCTGAATGTTATAGTGTATTTTAATGGTTAGTGGCGTAGAAAGGGCGATCAAGAACGCCTTCCGGTGATTCACCGAGTAAACTCAGCGAGCTCATACATCTCACCAAAAGATACAGAACAAACATAACCATAATTTGAAATTAACAGCGATCTCTGGGGGACTTTGGCGAACCACCGAACCACTCGGCGAGCTCAACGTAGCCTGCCAAATGGCTCACCGTGCCAGTTTTCAACCCCAAGCTCAAAATCAAGCCTGTAGCCCCTGAATTCAAAATCAAACACAAACACCATTCAATTAAAGTCAGACCCACACGATGCAAGCCCTCGGGGTACTCAAATTTCCCCTGATTTGGCCAAAATTAGTCATTTGGCAATTTTTGCCCTTAAGAATGACGCCAAACGCTCCATCATTGCGCAAATTACATCATTTAGCACAATTTGGGGTTAGTTAGACTTCACACCACTAGACCCAACACATATAAACTGCAACCCAATAATTTAACTGAATTTTTTCAAGCAAGAGCACAGGAATCGATTAATTTAAAGCATTTAGGCAAACATTTAAACAAATTATGGGCAATCCAACACATTAATCACAATTAAACCAATTACCCAACACAAAACAACAACAAATTTACCTATTGCATTTGATTTCACCCACAAAATTAAAGTACAGGGTTTGGAAAACCAATCTTAATGCCAAATTTTGAATTTGAATACCTAGGCGGCAAAGTTCCCAAATTTCGAGCATGATTTCACACAAAAATGCGGGTAAAAGCAATAAAATATGAAAGCTCAAAAGTAGGATTAGAGGGTACAAGAATTAAAAATAAGAGAAATGAAGGATTTTGAAATTTTAAACCATTTGGCCTTTAAAACCTTTCAGTTTGTGGGACCTTCGGCGGAGTAAGTCATGCTCGCCGACCCACTCGATGATTCACTGAGTGGTATTTTACCTCACCGAGTTTACAATAATTTGAAGGCTTAAACGGTGGACAAAATCAGGCTCGCCTACTCGTTCGGCGATTCACAAATTACGTATTTAGCCCGCCGAGTTTTACAAAGTTCCCCTTCAAGCTTTGTTGTTCCAATGGAGGTCCAAGTCGGGGATCTCCGACTTGTTTGGCAGGTCGCCGACTGGACTTTGGCTCGCCAAAGTACCCATTTTCCAACACTTTTCACTTTTCAACCTGCACAATTAACACCCGTTATTCAAAATCAAAAACTAAAGCATTAAAAACTTGGGTTGCCTCCCATTTATGGATCATTCTTTGATTTTGCCACGGTATCACTTGGTAGGCCCCCCTTTGGCCTTGGATTCAAATGAGATGAAATTTGACTCATCTGGGTCTCCAACTGCTTTATTGACACGGAATAAGAGGTGACCGTCTCATTAAGTTTAGAGACGTCCTCATTCATATCTTTCAACACCTTGTCCGACCCTTTAACTTTGTTGAGAATGCAAAAGAGCATGTCTTCTATACAGACATTTTTAAATTCCTTGGGCTTTTGACGCTCATGGGGTGGGAGTACTTGTCCTTATCACTCTATTTTGCCTTCCAAGTGGCGTTAAGATCACGCCATTCTTTGTCACGGTCTCTCCATCCCTCATCTCTATTTCAACCTGGGTTTCCCCCCGGCCTTGGATAGTTTTGTTGATATACACCTCCTTGATTAGCTAGGAACTTCACTTCCTCATTGTAAAGTGTTTTAAAGTGAGCTTCGTCAAGATTTACTCCACCAACACCAACAACATTTACACTCTTTGCACCACTAACCATCACATTTTTCGCCAAGATATCCATCTGGTCATCATTTTTGGCCATGTTTTGGTCCCTCTCCTAATCCTTTTCGATCTGTTCTTTTGTCATTCTAAAAGTGAGAGGAGACACTTGGTCCTCACGAGTATACCATGCTTTATTTATCTTGGTCATGTCTTCAAGAAGTTGTGATGCTACTTCGTAGGGTTGTTGCATTATACCACCGGAAACATGTTGATCTGCAACTTCTTTGTTCACTGAGTCAAGGCTCCTATAGAAGTACTGCTGTAATTTGTGATTCAACAATCCGTGGGTTGGACATTGAAGTATCAATTTCTTAAACCTCAGCCACGTCTCATGGATAGGCTCAACTTCCAAGCGCTTGAAACCATGGATACTATCCCTAAGGGTCATCATCCTTGACGGGGGAAAGAATCTCACATGGAATTCTATAGTAAGCTCATCCCAAGAGGTGATGGAGTCCATTGGCAACTCTGCCAACCATTTACTAGCCTCACCCATCAAAGAGAATGGGAACAACAGACAGACTAATTCATGTGTGTTATTGAATGAGAATGGACCACAAACGTCCACGAAGTTCTGAATATGTTCACGTAGGTCTTGATGATCCAATCCTCTGTATAATCCCTTCATTTGGAGGAGTTTCAGCATTGTGCCTGTGACATTGAAAACGGCATTCCCTTCAATTGGAGGTAGATGTATTGCACCCACACCACCCAATGGAATTAGGTCATTTACATCATTGAGGTTCTCAATATCGTCTTGGTGTCCCACTTGGCTACCATTGCTCCCGTTTACGCTCATCTCTTCCTCTGTTCAATAGAAGCAACACAAAAACCAAAAAATAAAGTAAGTAGATTCAACTACAACCAAAGAGATCACAATTCAACTTCACTAAAAGAATTTTAAATGACACCAGTCCCCAGTAGCAGTGCCATTTTTTATTAACGTTTCAAACTCACCTCATCCAATTCTAGGTGAAAACGATCGTTAAGCATTATAAAACCCAACAAATGAGTTGGGGTCGAACCCACAGGGAACGGTACGTGTTCAAATTCAATTGGGAAGTACAAAAGTGATCTAACTAGCTATAAGAATCGATATTATCAAAAAATACATGAAACAAATCAAAAGGGGTTACACGAATGTTAGATGGGCGGGAGAAATAGCTTTCTCTCGAACTACTACCCTGAATCAGGTGATTTCTTTTGAACATCAACAAGCATAGCAATTAAGAACATTCCACACCTCAATTCATCCATTCTCTCGAGATAGATGGGTAGGATTGGGTTTAGGATTCACTCTCTCAAGCTGAGCCCATATCAATCCAATACCTACAAACCATTAATCAAAAGCCTTGGTTCCAAAACCTCTTTCTCGAGCAAGCTTAGAACACAAAATTAAAATTCCATTTGCAACTACAATTCATAAATTAAACTTCAACTAATGATTAAGCTCACTTCAATATAGGATTTAAACAAGTAATTTACAATACCCATAAGCTAATTCAATCCATAATCACATTATCACACCCCAAGAATTGGGATTTTAGCCAAACATCATAAAAAAGAAAAAATTTACAATTTTAAGAAAATTAGTAACCCACTTGAAAAATCTCCGAATTGAGTCTCAAAATTCCTTCAAGTCTACAAGGACACTCTCAAGACTCAAAAGAAAACTATTCTAAATGGTAGCAAGCTCTTGAATTTACAGTTTAAAATTCAATTTATAGTTGCTAAAAATTAGGCACGAAGGACCATTAGGCAAGGTAAGTCGGGTTCGTCGAGTGGTTCGGCGAACCGCCATTTGCTCTCTTTTATCGCCATTATGCATTGGTTCTCACCATCCTGTAACTTTGGGCGATCCATCTTGTCATCGCAAAATTGATCAACCATTCACGAACTGCCCATTCCTGTCGCCTACTTGGTTTCTTCCCTCAGGGCTGGCACAATGGAAATTTAGGCAGACTGAAGAGCCACTCAGTGAGTGGCCAAGTGGTCTTGTTGATCACCAGGATCACTTTTCTCCACTTCTTCAGCTTGTTATGCTCCTTTTTGCCTGTTAGTGTCCTTTCCTTGCTCCTTAGCTCAAACACCTAAAAATCAAGGTAATAACATGAGTTTATAGCATAAATTAGGCACTAGAGGAGACTAAAACTATCAAAACAAAACCTTAAATGAGTCCAAATCTCTGACTCATCACCACCCTACTTTAAGTAAATAGCCAAACATATTAGTTAGTATCAGAGCCTAGGAACTTTCCTGGTAAATATGAGATTGTTGTGATGTATTTTGGCATAGATATATTCTCTTAATCATGGATTTAGGAGATACTAGTACTAAAAGTACTCGATTGGAAGAGGTAGATATACCTCAAAACCTTAATTTGTTAAATAAATGGACTATTCCGAGAGTTGATATAAAAACCATTTATGAGTATGGTTGGTTTGATAAGATCTCTAATAAACAGTTGATAAAAACTACTGAGCAATCTTTCGCGTTGAATTCATCTGAACAAATTATTCGTTTGTTAAATAAGCGCAATATTTAATTATATAAATCTCAATATAAATTCTTGCATATTGGCATGGTACATATCGCTTTTAAGCCGTTATTAGAAGTGATTTAAAATCTTCTGAACAGGCTTCTATGTCAAAACAGGAGAATGTTCTTCCTACGCATATTCAGAGACCTCCTACAATTTGTGATTTTTCTTAAACCCCTATAAGATCTTGAAAAACTTCTTGATAAAAAGTTTTCAGAATTTGGTGCTCAACCTATTAATTTATCTGAAGATTTTGCAGATTAGATGGAAACCACTTTTGATTTTAAAAATCAAGTTGATTTGGAAATTAATAAACTTCGTGGTTATCCCAAGAAGAATAGTGGAAATACTAAATATGCACATCAACCTAATATGCGAAAACCCAAGATGTAAGTTATATAATACATCTGATCAAACAATAATAGTTGAAACTAATTTTGCTAAATCCAAGGTCACTACTAGAGGACCTATAGAATGGGAAGAGATTAATTTTTCCTACTACTTGGACTTTAGACTCTGTTGTACCTCCTGAACAGCTGGTTGTTGCTGTCACTAATTCTGAATATTAAATTATCAATTTCTTTCTTCCAGAATTCAACCAATTCGGATTTATTTTATAAAGTAAAAATAAGAGGGAAAACATATATATATATATATATATATATAATATGGTGCACTCCTCTTATTTAATTTATTTAAATTTATACTAGTCAAAATTAATTTCAAAATCCTACAAAATGCTAAAAGAAATCTTAGGTACACGTGGATAATATTAATTAGCTACCTACTTTCTACACTACATTAAGCTGTCCCCACCTAAATCTAAAAATTCAATTCTTGCCAAACCGACCAACAAATCTTTCTTCCCCTGAAGTTTCCTATTTTGCAGTCATCACCCCTTTTATGTGCTATAAATTTGCAATCTCCCAAATTACCAAATTCTCATAACTTCATTTTACTCTCAACAACACTCTACACATTCAATTCAAAGAAAATCTATTAGATAAACTTTGAGATGTATTATTATTATATTTAATGTAAACTGTTGTATTGTCTAAACTAATAAGAAAAAACTGAACAGATTAAAATACATTGATTAAGATTAAAATTGCTCTGTGCAAATGCAATCACCAACAGCTACATTTTGACCGAGTCTACTCCTTTTTCAATTTGGGAGAGAGCTTTCTTTCTATATCTGGGCATGTAACCATACATGTGTGTACTTCCTGGGACATAAATACCGAGGGCAACATGTCTTGCATAGTTGTAATCAAAAGAGAAGTTCCATTTTCTTGACATCCTAAGAGAATACTTATCGGATCCTTTGAGGTAAGGCAGAGCAGTATACATCAAACAAACTTAACTGGTTATGCCACTAGGATGATACATCAACAAGAAGGTAATGTACATTAGCCATAAGAGCACAAAAGTGCATAAACAAAGGCCTCTTTTATCCCAAGCTAAGGGAATGTACAAAAACTAGGCAGAAACTTGTTGTGTGTGAAAACCTCATCTAGAGCTAATTGATAGTATTCACAATGATTTAAATGACAACCGATTATGCATGTGTATGTTCCACAGCTTCATTTATCAATTGTGGCTGGAGGCAAATAGTTTCGGCAGATGAAGTCATACTGATACATTTTGCAGAAATTTTAATTTGTGTTTTCATGTTCCTACTGATGCATCTGGAAATAATCTCTTCTGAGATGTTGTAAAGCTTAACTAATGTTGTGATAGTATCTGATGTGTTTGACAGGTTGGTTGGCCTCGAAGGTCACTATCTAAGCCAGCTACAACTATGAAAAATAGCAATATAGTTGCTACTTTGCATTCTAGGAATTTTTATCAGGAGAAGGTATGTATGTTGCAACTTTTCATGCAAAAGTTACGTAAAGAAAACTACCCTCAATCTTCTGGAACTACTGCAGTTCATCAATCATATTACTCTTTAATTTCTACTGGCAGAAACGTATTAAAATTTGTTTTCAAATGAATGTGAAAATTAATTATGGCTCATGTAAACAGGGAAGTATGCAGCGCAATAGGTGTTGCCAGGGATAATAAAAGTAGATTCATCATGGCCTTTTTATAACCTTTGGGAGATGGAAATATAAACAATTTGTATATATTTCTATTCGAATTTATTCTTATTCCTTGAATTTGGATGTTAACAAGCTAGATTGAAGATGATCGCGCGGAGTACCGCCCATTATCTGAGATCCTGGTTTCGTTGGTATCAGAGCCTAAGAACTTTCATGGTAAATATGAGATTGATTTGAAATATTTCGGCATAGATATATTTTCTTAATCATGTATTTAGGAGATACTAGTACTAAAAGTACTCAATTGGAAGAGGTAGATATACCTCAAAACCTTGATTTGTTAAACAAATGGATTATTCCGAAAGTTGATATAAAAACCATTTATGATTATGGTTGGTTCGATAAGATCTCTAATAAACAACACTCTTTGGCATTGAATTCATCTGAACAAACTATTCGTTTGTTAAATAAGCACAATATTGAATTATATAAATCTCAATACAAATTCTTGCATATTGGCATGGTACAGATCACTTTTAAGCCGTTAACTCTTAAAGGGTTACTAGAAACATTTTTAGCTGCTCTTCGTGATACTCCAAATTTAAATTTTTGACAATCTTTGATGGGTTCGATTGAATCTACTGTAGCTTATGGCCCAGTATATTTCAATACTCGACTTAGCTTGCAGTTATCTTTGACTGATTCTAATATTCTTGATGCTTTGACTTTAAATGTTAAAAAACATGGCTATAATTATGCGTGTGGATCTAAATTGATTTGTTTATCTTATAGTATCTATTTTAAACTGCTTTCTACGTTAAACCCAAGATGTAAGTTATATGATACATCTGATCAAACAATAATAGTTGAAACTAATTTTGCTAAATCCAAGGTCACTACTAGAAGACCTATAAAATGGGAAGAGATTAATTTTCCTACTACTTGGACTTAAGACTCTGTTATACCTCCTGAACAGCTGACTGATGTTTTCACTAATTCTGAATATTCTCATATTACTCAAAATGTTGATGGTAAGATTTGTATTCAGTTTGATGAAAAAAGTGTTCCTTATAATAGACATTCATTTTCTTCTGATAGAAGATTACTTGCCATCCAACATATCTCGCCGATTGACCCTGGTTATGGTCCAGCTCAAAATCGTGCTGCTTCTTTACATACATTATTTTCTGTCATATTTGCTGATAAAAATAAAATTAAAATTGATCCTCGATTAAATATTGTTCAAGCAAATGATAAATCATCTGATATTTTTGATAAGGATATTCCTTCTGCATCCGGAATGGGTTTTTGATCTTAATGATACTTAATGATGAATGGACATCAAATTGATTTTAGTCCAGGTTCACTAGCAAGAAAATATATTCAAAATGAATTTGCAAGTGATAAATGGAGCCAGTTTGAAACTTGGTTTTTTGACACATACAGTGCGGAGGATTTGCATAATATTTCTCAAGAATTTTATGAGACTTGTGCTTTACATAATCATATTTTGTTTTTCGTACCCTGGTTTATAACCACTTATTTGCCCTTATTCATCAATGTTCTTGAACGAACCTATAAAGATGAATCAGGAAATATTATCAAAGCTATTTATCCTCCTCAGGCACCGTTTATACTACCTAATAATACAGGTATTACTTTCACTGCTTTTCAGAAGTTTATTGAAATAATGTTGCTACGGTATGCATTAATGAGATTAATAATCTCATTTCTCAAAACAACTATTTAGGACTTTATGTGAAAGTTTTAGGTGAACATATTAGTTCTCTTGATAAAAATTAGATGATTTGCCGACTTTAATTGTTCAGATTAGAAGTGATTTAAAATCTTCTAAACAGGTTTCTACATCAAAATAGCCGGATGTTCTTCATACGCATATTTAGAGACCTCCTGAAATTCAAGATTTTGTTTTTAAACCCCTATATGATCTTGAAAAACTTCTTGATAAAAAATTTTCAAAATTTGGTGCTCAACCTATTAATTTATCTGAAGATTTTGCAGATGAGATGGAAACCACTTTTGATTCTAAAAATCAAGTTGATTTGGAAATTAATAAACTTCGTGGTTATCCCAAGAAGAATAGTGGTAATACTAAATATGCTCATCAACCTAATATGCAAACTTATTATTATCCCAAACCGACCCCTCAAGATGTTTTGATAGAGGAACGTGATTGGAACCAAACTAACTTCACTTTTATATCTGCCATGAAAGATCTAGACATTATCTGAATATGAATAAATTTATATATAGTTTCTTGACTTGGTTCCAAGATGGTGGTACAGTCAGATTTAATACAACAAGTTAGTGGCTTTGTCTTAGTGACTCTGTCTAGCCAGTCGTGGTCTCAGCCCGATATGAGTTAAAAGGGCGCCTTATACCCAGTTAGAACTGCTAGATATATGGGCTTACTAACAATATGTATTTGAATCTCGACAGACGCTTTGCCTGGGTAAAAGGATCAGATCATTCCATATAGTCATTAAACTATACAAAAATTTGTATATATTTAGATTCAGATTTATTCTTATTCCTTGAATTTGGATGTTAACAAGTTAGATTGAAGATGACCGTGCGGACTACCGCCCATCTTCTAAGATCTTGGTTTGCTCCAACCATGGTGGCGGACTCAAGGGCTAGAATGAATAAATTTGTGATGGAAGTGTCCGACTTTGTAGTCAATGAATGTCGTTCGGCAATGCTTATTCCAAGTATGAATATTTCAAGTTTTATGGTCCATGAGGAACAAATTGAGGAGCAAAATCTCAAGAAAATTAATAGAGAGGTAAAGAAGGCTAGAACCGGTGATGGGAACTACTGCAATACTAAGTACATGGGTAAGGTCGACAAAGGTTCAAACAAAGGTTCTCCAACCAAGGTTCATTTAGTGCTTCCCCAATGGTAAACAAGGATAGGGTGTCTAACCCTAAGGCTCAAGGAGGACATGATAAGGGAACTACTATGCCAAAGACTACTTGTGCCAAATGTGGTAAGAGACATGATGGTAAATGTCTAGCCGGTTTGGGTGTTTTTTATGGTTGCGGTAAGAGTGGTCATCAATTGAAAAATTTCCCAACCCTTACGGCCAAGGGGAGAGAAGAAAAGCAAACTCCTCCAAGTTGTTCAAACTCCAATGCTCAAAAGAAAAACCTCTTTTATGCTCTTCGATCCTGAGAGGACCATGAAAGCTCCCCGGATGTGGTGACCGGTATGTTACAAGTCTTTTCTATTGATTTATATACTTTGTTAGATCCCGGTGCCACTTTGTCCTTTGTGACACCTTTTGTGGCAATGAAGTTTGAAATACTCCTCGAAGTGTTATTAGAACATTTTTCGATTTCTACCCCGGTTGGTGAATCGGTAGTGGCTAGAAAAGTTTATAGAAGTTGTCTCATTTTCTTGTCACATAAGGTCAGTTTGGTGGATTTGGTAGAGTTAGACATTTTAGATTTTGACGTGATTTTGGGCATGGATTGGTTGGATGCATGTTATGCCTCTATAGATTGTAGGACTCGGGTGGTCAAATTCCAATTTCCAAATGAGCCTATTTTAGAGTGGAAGGGGGGAAATTCTATGCCTAGATCAATTTTTTTTCTTGTCTTAAAGCTAGGAAAATGATCTCCAAAGGGTGTATTTATCATCTTGTTAGGGTGAGGGATGTTGAGTCTAAAATCAGTTCTCTAGAGTCCGTCCCTATGGTGAATGAATTTCTGAAAGTCATTCTCGATGATTTGCCTGGCATTCCTCCTAAGCAGGAAATAGATTTATGCATTCAACTTTTGTCAGATACGCAAACTATCTCCATTCCTCCTTATAGAATGGCTCCAACCGAGTTGAAAGAGTTGAAAGAGCAATTGAAGGATTTGCTAGACAAGGGCTTTGTCCGACCGAGTATCTCTCCATGGGGTGCTTCATTGTTTTTTGTTAGAAAGAAGGATGGGTCTCTTAGAATGTGCATCAACTACCGTCAATTTAACAAAGTAACCATAAATAATAGATATCCCCTTCTGAGAATCGATGACTTGTTTGATCAACTCCAAGGGGCTTGTTACTTTTCAAAAATTGACCTTTGTTTGGGCTATCACCAACTAAGGGTGAGAGGGGATGATATACCTAAAATGGCTTTCCAAACTAGGTATGGGAACTATGATTTCCTTGTGATGTCATTTGGCCTAACTAATGCCCCGATGACATTTATGGACCTAATGAATAGGGTGTTTAGGCAATATCTTGATATGTTTGTGATCATATTTATCGATGATATTTTGATCTATTCAAGCAGTGAGGGAAATTATATGGACCATTGCAGGATTGTATTGCAAGTCCTAAAAGACCACTAACCATTTGCGAAGTTTAGTAAGTGTGAGTTTTGGTTAAGATCCATAGCCTTCCTTGGTCATATTATGTCGAGCAAGGGTATTGAGGTGGATCCTAAGAAGACGGATGCGGTCAAGTGTTGGCCTAGACCTCTAACTCCTTTAGATATTAGAAGCTTATTGGTTTTGGCCGGTTACTAGAGGAGGTTTGTTGAGGGTTTTTCCTCCATTGATTCTCCATTAACGGCTTTGACTCTAAAGAAAGGAAAGTTTGAGTGGTCAGAGGCTTGTGAGAAAAGCTTCAAAAAGTTAAAAGATAGACTTACATCCGCTCTAGTGTTGACCTTACCGGAGGGTACATATGGTTTTGTTGTTTATTGTGACGCCTCTAGACTGGGGTTGGGATGTGTGCTCATGCAACATGGTAAGGTGATTTCCTATGTTTCAAGACAACTCAAAGTACATGAGAAGAATTATCCGACCCATGATCTTGAATTAGCAGCGGTTGTGTTTGCTTTAAAAATATGGAGACACTATTTGTATGGGGTCCATGTGGATGTTTTCACCGATCACAAAAGTCTTCAATATGTGTTTAGTCAAAAAGACTTGAATCTTCGTAAAGAAGATGGTTGGAACTTTTGATGGATTATGACATGAGTGTCTTTTACCACCCCGGCAAAGCTAATGTAGTAGCGGATGCACTTAGTAGATTGTCTATGGGTAGTGTGGCTCACATACACGATGAAAATAAAGAGTTGGTCCGTGTTGTGCATAGGTTGGCTCAGCTAGGTGTTCAACTAGTGGATTCCACCAAGGGTGGTGTCATGGTTCATAATGACTCTGAATTGTCCTTTGTGGTGGATGTGAAGTCTAAACAAGATGTTGATCCTATATTAGTGGAATTGAATGAATCGATACTTGAGAAGTCCGTTGAGGCTTCCTCCCAAGGGGGAGATGAGGTCCTTAGCTACCAAGGTCGATTATGTGTTCCGGATGTGGATGGGTTGAGGGAGAAAATTTTAGAGGAGGCTCATAGTCTCGGCATTCTATTCAACCGAGGGCCACCAAGATGTACTGTGATTTACGGGAAGTCTAATAGTGGAATGGTATGAAAAAGGATATTGCGGGTTTTGTAGCTAAATGTCCTAATTGTTAACAAGTGAAGGTTGAGCACCAAAGGTCCCATCCTTTTGCAAGATATACAAATTTCCACTTGGAAGTGGGAAGAGGTGAATATGGATTTTATTGTGGGTTTGCCTCGTACTCGAAGGCAACATGATTCTATTTGGGTCATTGTTGTTAGGATGACAAAATAAGCCCACTTTATTCCCGACAAGGTTTCCCTTTCAGAGGAAGACTATGCTAATTTGTATATAATGGAGATAGTGAAGTTACATGGAGTTCCTTTATCTATCATTTCAGATCGGGGTACTCAGTTTACATCTCACTTTTGGAAGTTCTTCCAAAAAGGGCTTGGCACTAAGGTGAAACTTAGTACTGCTTTCCACCCTCAAATGAATTGTCAAGCAGAACGCACTATTCAAACATTAGCGGACATGTTGAAGGCGTGTGTTATAGATTTATGTTTGCCTAAAATAACAGTCACCACTCAAGTGTAGGTATGGTTTATTTTGAAGCCTTGTATGGTAGGAGATGTAGGTCACTTGTTGGTTGGTTTGAGGTAGGTGATATTGCACTTAATGGTCCCAAATCGGTTTATGAAGCTATTGAGAACGTCGCGCTCATGAGAGAGAGGTTGAGAATGGTGCAAAGTAAGCAAAAGTCTTATGCCGATGTGAGGAGAAGGGACCTAGAATTTTAAGTTGGTGATTGGGTCTATTTGAAAATCTCACCTATGGTGTGATGAGGTTTGGCAAAAAGGGGAAACTTAGTCTCCGGTATGTAGGCCCATACAAAATTTTGAAACGTATTGGGAAAGTTGCCTATGAGTTGGATTTGCCAAATGAATTGGCCCCGATTCACCAGATATTTCATGGTTCTATGAGTTCATGAAAGCCTTTCATATGAAGAGGTACCGGTAGAGATCCTTGACCGACAAGTCAAGTGATTGAGAAACAAGGAAGTAGCTTTCGTTAAAGTTTTATGGATAAATCATCTAGTCGAAGGTGCTACTTAGGAGGACGAGGCCGATATGAAGTCGCGATACCTTCATCTCTTTCCTTGTACTGCTATTCAAGCTTGAGGTAAGTAGTTCCTCTAGAGTTCCCATTTTTGGAAGTCATGTGTGAATCATGTGTTTTCCATAGTTTCCTTAAATTATGCATATTCTTGATGAAATTCATGTTTAGTGAGAAAATGAGTTTTCATGATTTATGTTCCTCATGTTGTTGTGCATTAGTTTGAGTTGCCTTTTTGACTTCATGATATGTTTTGATGAACATGATTTAATATGCTTTTGAGAGTAAATGCATATTGGCTCCATAATGTTGTGTTGAGCAATATTTTAGTTGGAGAAGTGAGTTCCTCCTATGAAAATGAGAAATATTGAATTTCATGCATGTTGGGTGGTTAGATATAGTTCCTACTCCCTTGTATTGCATTGATTATGTTTTGAGATGGAGTTGATGTTTGCTCCTTTGAATTGTACATTATTTTGATGTTTCATGCATGATGGGCTGCTACTCTTGAGTCTTTAAATACGTAAGGTGTAGATCTTCATTCGAGGACAAATGTTCCCAAGGAGGAGATAACGTACATTTTGGAAATTGGTAGACTAAACTAGTGTCTAACATAAAACTAGTAGGCTAAGCTAGAGCTTGATGTTAGGATTAGAGCCTTGAAAATACATCCCCGTACCTTAAAATTCATGTTTTCGTGTTAGAACGTCAAGGCCTAAACCCCCAAGGAACAACCATAGGTCCCTGAAGAAAAGACCCAAAAAGTGACCTAGGCAATGACCCACGAGGGTAACCTACGCCCCGTAGGTCCACCCACGCCTCCTAGGTGGGGGTCGTGGGTCAAGCCCCTCAAAAACAGGTTGCAGAACATTGAACCTCGGACCTGCAGGACGCTACGTGAGTTCACTCACGGACCGTGGGTCCTGGGTCATAGGTCACACCTAAAACTGCCATTTAGCAGTGTAGTCTAGGGGTTTTTAGGGATTTCCTTTTTAATTAATTGTTATGTGGTGTCGTTTTAAGCCTATTTTAAACACCTATATAGGTATTTTTCCCACCAAAACTAACCCATCTAAAATTGTAATACCTAAATCCCCAAATCAAAGCCAAACCCTCTCCAAAATCTTCTCTCTAGGACTCTAACGAAGAAGAAGAAGAAGAAGATCAAGTTAGGTCTTGAATAAGGAGGTTCTTTCACACGAATTTATTGGATTTCTTCACCTAAGGTATGCTAGTATTTTATTCATGGATAGCTTTCATCCATGGAGTCCTCAAATTATCCATTCCAAAAGTCTCTAAAACCTAGGGTTTTTTCTCCAATTCATGGATTCTTTCTAAAAACGTTTTTATGATTTAATTATCTTATATTATAATTGAATTGTTGTTTTATGGTGGTTTTATGATAACATCTCCCATGAATCCATGAAATCCCCATATCCCAAATTTATGACTTTGTGGTGTGGGTTAATTGTAGTAAGGTGAATTATTTGAAATTAATACTTGTGGTAATTTAGCTATATGAATCATGTTATTATCCACCTTTAATGAAGTAACTCTAGATGTGGTAGGGAGAATGTGATCCTTGATCAGAAAAGGGTAAAACATGGGAATTATGCCAAATTGTGGGCCTCATGTAGATATTTATATATAAATCTTATGAATATGATTATAATCTAGATATTGTGTTAATTGAAAGTTCATTCTCATAAACACATAATGAACATGATGTAAAAGTTCTTCTCACTATATAATGATTCTAAGGGGAAAGTCAATTCTCACCTATGGAATCAATGAGCTATTTTATGAATTGTGTTGGATGGAGGGTTAAGACACTCCTTCATGCATGTAAATTTAATTCAAGACTTATCAATGTAATAGTGGAAAGTAATGCTTAGCACCGAGTGGATATTGAATATGGGATAGAGGCTCTCCCGTTAAGAAAGGTCGGATTTCTAAAGTTAATCTCATGAGATGGAAGCTCCCCCGTTAAGTAAAGTTGGTGCTTCTAGTAACAATATCCTTATCCCATAACTATGTGCCCTCATAGGTCTTTAGCTAGTGGAACCACCTAAAAGCTAATACATTTAGTTCTACCTTAGGTAAGTAGGACACCTTTTTTCGGTGTGGGGCATGACACCGGATTCCATGTTAAGCTCACATGATCTATGTCGGTTAAGGCTTATTCCCAATGTAATAATGAAGATGAATTATTAACTATGGTGGCTCAAGGAGCTTTTCTTAGCATGGTTAGGATTATGGGACTAACTTATGCATGACACAAGTAGACTTTGAGGGTATTCATAGTAGGTTTCTATTATGATGTGATGAATTATATATTGAATATACTCATGATTTATGCTTCCACACTAATTTTCTTGATGATTCTCAAACTTGATAAAGTGCATGCTCTTCAACTAAATTGTCCCTTTTTAGCCTATTGTTCTTGGTTTTGTCCATGACTATCATACTTAGTGCATCTTTGTACTAACCCATATTTCTTCTATATTTTTCTACAAAGTGTCGGTTCCGGTGTTTGAGGTGGTCTTCCTTTGATACAAGCTTGGATTTGACTATTCTCCTCGCTTGTGGTGAGTCCTCATGATTCGAGGATGGGACATGTCATTTGAACTTCTTTGTAGTTCCTTTCTTTTATTGTACTAGAATTTCAGATATATGTTGTTAGGGTTGTGACCCTATTTGATACTCTGATTATGTTAGATGGCTATATGAGACAAGTTAGACTTCCGCTTTCTTTTTATAAAGACTTTTGTACTTATGTGTTTTACTCTTATTTTTCTATTACTATATGTCATGATATGCTAAGTAGCTTACATGGAGCCTTTCGTGGTTCTATGTGCCATGTTACGTCTAGGGGGTACCCTTGGGTCCTTACATAGGTATGGAAATACCTCACCCCACCCAACAAAAATAAGTAGTTGTCCTCAAATGCAACTAAAACAAAATAATCAGTCAAACAACAGAAAGAGAGGTAAAAATAATCTTGTTAGGCTAAGCCTGTGTGACGTCTGAATCTCAGTCACTCCTTCTGTCTGGGCATCAGTGACCGGGTTCATACTTTGAGGTTGGGCATCAATGCTTGGTATCTCATCATCCTCAGCTCTACTGGAGCTCACCATAGAAGTATCTCTCAAAGATGCATGTCTAGCTATCCTGAACATGACACCCTCTAAGTCAGTCAGGTCCTCATAAACAGCCGCATATCGCACCTCAAGCTGCTCCTCATCTGTCTCGGCCTCAGACTCAACAACAACAACATCATCTCTAGTATCATCTCCGGTGGTTGCCGAAGGCACCTCAGCACAGGCTGGAACATCTACACTCAGGTCATCTAGGGTCTCCACCTTCCAAAATAGCGAATTGATGTCTGTGGACTTCAGATGGTCCACATCCTTCCATATCTCAGAAACATCAACTTTTAAAGTCATTACTGCATTAGCAACACCCTACACCCTCTAACAAATCTCTACTCTCATTGTGAGGTCATTAATAGAAGCCCTGACAAGCATCAGTGCAGTAGTAATAGCTCTCTCAATCATCCAGGGGAACCTCGGCCTCCAGCCGGGAAGCCCGCATATCGGTAGAATGGGCTAGGTGCCCTATCTTTAGAAGCATGGCCTGGGTGATCGGAGTCATGGAGGCAGTAGTACAAACAACAGATCTAAGGGGCGGGGGAGAAGCAGAAGAACTTGGGACCTCAGAAGGAGTGGGGCTGGAAGTACCTGAAGGCCCGGAGACCAGAGTAGGAAAGGATGCTTGTGCAGGTAATGTATCTATATCCACCTCCGGGGATGTATTCAGCGGAGCTACTCTCCTCCTATTAGCCTCGTCCTATGTGTACTCAGCCTCTATGCACCGGATGTTGGTGGAAGATGTGGGTGTAACCTCAACATCCCTCTTCTCATCAAGAGGACCTCCGCCCTGATGACACTACTCTATGATCAGTACAGGAAATGGAAGGAACGTCTGGCACTTCTTGGCCATCATGGACATCTCTTGTTGCATAATCAATCCTAAATTCAGCTACTTTCTCTCTATGATAGACCTAAGTCAGACTATTTTTGGGTGGTAGAGAATGGAATCATTTTGCGATGGCATGACCGTGCTGCTGATGAATCTAAACCAGTACCGAGCTGCTATGTTTAGGTTCTTCTTCTCGATAGGCACTCCGGCCTCAATCCACTTCGGGGTGGTATCGTAAATCAGGGGGGCTAGACAACCCTTCAGGTCATCCAGAGTCTTTGTAGTAGTCATATTGTGGTACTCGTGTACGAAATCCGTAGTACTTTCAAGTGCATCATTGATATCACCGCTACTACATCTAACCTTCCTCTCTCGGATAATCACAAACTCCACTAGCCTGAAGGCACTAGCCTTCTTCTTCTACTGAGGTACTATATCATTATAGGCTTAGTAGAATTCCCAGACCCAAGTGGGAATATATGGGCCATGGGGCCTGGTGAAGATCTTGAATGTGACACTGGAGAGTGTCCCACATATCTTCTCTTCCAAGATGGTACTCAATCACTCGGCCTTTAACCAATTAAATAACTGATGAGTCCACAAATTGAACCCATTTAGGGCTATATTTTGATAGAAATTGTGTCCTTAAATGCTTATTTTACTTCAATATCAAATGAAAACCCTTAAGTTTCAGGCATTTGATGTTTGAAGAAAAACATGTACACTACGTCGCAAAAATGAATGAAAAGGCCGAGAAGAACGAAGAAATGAAGGCCTGAGGATCGCCGAGTCCACTTGGCAAGTCGCTGAAGGGTCTTACTTCGCCTTTTATTCAAGTGTGATGAGCCCTGAAGGAAAGGATCAAGTCAACGAAGATAAGAAGTAGTCAGCGCCTCACCGAGAAGTTCTGCGAAGCAGTACCATGCCGCTCAATGACCCAGAGCACACGATGTTGAAGGCTGGTGTAAGACGGTGATGAACTACACCAAAGAGTGAATCGCCGAGTTAATCGGCGATTCTGACTAATGACGTTGAATGATCTGTTGCAGCACAAATCTGTGAAAACTTTAAATACTAGTTAGAGTTGTAGCTTTAGGAGTGGGACAATTATTATAATTTTCATATAAAATAGTACTTTTTGGTATTTTTGCTCTGAGTTTGAGAGGGTTTTGAAGACTTGAAGAAAAAGAGGGTTTCATCTCCAAGGATTTGGAGTTGGGTCTTTTGGATTCTTCATTCTTGGCTTGTAACAAGACTTAAATCTTCATACCCATTTGAATGCAACCTCATTTAGATATAAATTTATGTCTCTTGATGTGTGGCCGGCTAAAAACCCCAATTGTTGGGGTATGATTTAGCGAATATGGGTTAAGATAATTGTTGGGTCTTGCTTGATGATAGTTTAATCGTAGTTTAATTGTGGTTTCGTTTAGTGGTTGTGGATGAATTTAATAAATTTGTAGTTGAAAATACAAGTTTATTTATGTGTTTTTGACTTGCTCGAGAGAGAGGTTGTAAAACTAAGACCACTAGACTGATGGCTAGTGTGAGTGGGTCGACATGAGGTTCAGCTCGAGAGAGTGAACCCTAGTCCCATGTCCACACACTCAGCTCGAGAGAGTGAGTGGGTTAAGGCAGAGACTTTTCTTCATGCAACAAGTGGGTGTCCGAGAGAAACACATTTGATACGGGGTAAGTTGCTCGAGAGAGAGTTTATCCCTCTTAAAGTCTAGCCTGGTCACAATTACTCTATGAATCTTCTATCGAAAGCATATACCCAATAATCTAGCTTAAGCCGTATTCCCATCACATCCCAAGGATCCCCTCTCACTACTTAGAAACCCTTATTTATTTTGTTGTTTTTAACTTACTAGTGACAAAGCCCCCATTGTTAATTGACACTCTTGTGTCCCTCTTTTAATTTACAATGTTTTTACTCGTTAATGTCTTTAGCTACGACTAGTTAGAACTAAGTTATATTTTCCTATTAATTCTCAAAACCACTCTCTTGGGAACGATCCCAACCCTTGGTTGGGTTACTAACCTATTGTATGATCGTAGACACTTGCATCGGAAGTTGTGTCTTGATTATGCAAACATCAAAATGGCATCGTTGCTAGGGAGGGGTGTTATTTGAGAATTCTAAGCTTAGTAGATTTTTAGTTCTTCTTAGTTGTAGTTTACTCACTTAATCTTCAGTTTTGTTTTGAGTATTTATGTGTCACAACAGGACATATGAGTGCAAACGAGGAGAATAGCTACCAAGTGGGTCACCCAGCGGGTGGTGGTTTTTTCATCGGGACAACATCGATGATGTTAATACTGTTTACAACCCTACCCACGTCGGCGAGATGGGTGCAATTTGCAAGCCACAAGCCGGCGGAAATGCAATGTTCGAAGTCAGTAGCGTAACACTCTAGCTCATACATTCAAGAGTTTTATTTGGAGGGTTAGAGCATGAAGATCTGCACGAACATATACGAAGCTTTGTGGAAGTGTGCACCCCTTTATCATTCAACAATATATCTCATCCATATGGCTTCACTTATTTCCATTATTATTGACCGGGGGAGCTACTAAATGGTTGGTTGAGCTTCCGAACAACTCCATCAATGGGAGGAGCTGGTTATGGCATTTCACAAAAGATTCTTTCCTCCATTAAGAATGATGAAACTAAGAGACGACATTCAGAATTTCAACAAAAATGAGGGTGAACCAATTCACGAATCATGGACAACGTTCAAGAGATTTTTGCGTAAGTGCCCAACGCATGGAGTGCCAGGTAAATTATTGCTCCAATACTCTTATCGTAGTCTGGATTCAGTTAATAAAGGGATAGCTGATCAGCTGGTGCAAGGAGGAATAAAGTTACAATCATTTGAAGTGGCCTCATTCCTCCTAGATTGCATGACTAGAGCAAATCATGCATGGTATACAAAAGATGACCAAGTTTCCCCAATGTGCTTCAGATTAACTCAAGAACAATTCGATAAAGAAAGGGAGAGGGACGAAAACATCTAAAATTTGTTTTCTCAAATGGAAATGATACAAGAGCACATGAAGGGGACGTATGGAGTATTTTGAGTTGAGGAGGGTTTTTCATCCAGTTACTTAAGATCAGGGGAGAATCAAGGTTGGTACTCCACAACATATGAGGAGGGTTTCTACCCACGCTATCAACGCGGGGCTGAAATAAAGGTTGGAACCGTTATAGGAGTGAAGAACCAAGGAGATATTGCCACAATTGGGTTGACCAAGATGACTATGAGGAAGAGCATACTCAATCGAGTGAAAGCCTGAAATAAAAAAGGAGTGCAAGTAGTCCTCGGGTAAATGATCTATTGTCACGCATACTTGATAAAGTTGAAGGCTCTGATGAGTTTCTAAAAGGGATATGAGATTACTTTTCATCATTAAAAAGTAAAGTGAATTCTCTTGCTGATGCCATCATAACGCTGAAAGGTCAATTGAGTCTATTATCAACTCAATTAACCTCTAGGACACTGATAGAAGATAATGAAAAAGGGCTGGTTGTAGTTACTCGTAGATGAAAGATGGCAAAAGGGAATGTAATGGAGGATGAGGATCCTAAAATGCAGGAAGAGAGCCAGGGTATAAAGGAACGAGAATTGCCTATTCCATAAAACCTTGCCAAAGAACCACAAGAGGATGCAGGGCAACATGTTCAAGTTCCAAAAGTCACACACCCTTTACCCAAAATACCTTCACCATTTCCTTAACGTTTGAAAAAGAAGAATGAAGATGAGAAGTTCAAAAAAAATTTGTCAGTATTCCAGAATTTATCAATTAACCTTCCTCTGGTGGAAGCATTGTTGGAAATGCCAGGGTACGCCAAATTCATGAAAGAGTTGGTCACAAAGAAGAGGAGGTTGGACTATGAAACGATTGAGGTGCCCCATAGTTGCAGTGCAATTATGACAAATGTGAAGCGCGCCACATTATGAATAGGAGGCTATTGGGTGCTAAGAAGGTTTCACTTCTACATTCTTTTAGTCGTGCCATGGAGTTTCTCTCTATAATGTCTTCCCTTGTTCCGTAGGTGATGGTCATTTGAGTGTAACCTTTGAGGAAGTTTAATGTTGCAAGGATTGAGGGAGAGAGAATGTTGGTTGTGATGCCAACTATGACTTGGTGACTTAGTAGGTGTGAGGTGAAAGATTGTGGTGTTGACTTTAGTATGAATGGGATTCCTTTGGTTATGCGTGTTGTTGGTAGTATCCGGCTTAGTCATGAGGAAGTTTTGTGATGTGTTGAAGGAATTTGTGAAATGTGTGGTGATTTAGAAATGCTAGGTGTAATGAGTATAAAAGCCTAGTGTTGTTTTGATCCGACCTTAGGATGGAAGGAGGTGAATTTGAAAGAACTAGTAAGAGTTTCTCCTAAGTGGGGGATATATGTGGTTCAATGATAAGGTCTTTAAGTGTGGTTGATGTTTATGAGTTAGGCTTGAAGGATGTTTTCATTACAAGAGGTTTAGTGAATTAAAGAGTTGGGTAAGAATAGTTTTGGTAAGATTGATGGTATGTTCAGTAGTGAAGTTGTTGAGAAGTGTTGATATCCTTACCTACTTCTTTATGTGCTTACTCAAGCCTAAAACAAAGAGTTCCTAGAAGCTTGGATTATGTTTTGGAGTCTTATGTGAAAAAGAGTTTTCAATGGTCTCCTTATGTCATGCATGTTTTAAATGAATTCTTGATTAAATGAGAAAATGAGTTTTCATAAATTTTGTTCCTCATGTTATCCTGCATCTATGATGATGTTGCGTAAAGTGCTTCTATGAGAAAGTTGCATAATGTTCAATTAGCATAAGTTGTCTATTTGCTTTATGAGGTGATAATGTGAGCATGCTTACTTGAGTTTTGGAGAAGGTTGCATGATGTGCTTTAATGAGAAAATTGCATATTGTGTCATTTGATGTTATGATGAGCATGAGATGATTTGGAGAAGGAAGTACCTCCAATGAAATGAAATGAGAAATAAGAAAAGATAAAGATGATGCATAAGGAGTTTGTAGATGTTGTGCCTACTTTCTTGAATCACATGAAGTTGTGTGGGACTTTCTATGTGGAGTTGATGTTCCTCCTTATTATGTGTATTGATTATATGGTTGTATGCTTGAATATGGGCTGTTTACTTTGGTCGTTTTCCTTGAAAAGTGTTAAGTGTCATTCGAGGACGAATGTTCCCAAGGGGGAGATATTGTAACATCCGACAGTTTAAAATGAATATGAAGAAGCTTGAAATTGGAAGTAGTCATTTTTGGGAAAAAATTCAGAATCTGGAAATTCGGCCAAGTGTGGAAATCAGTGAGTTTTTGGCCAACTTTGATCAGTCATAACTCCTAGCTCAGGATGATCCAGGAGTAGTTCCAGTTATGTTTGGAAAGCCCTTGGAACGATCTTTCCAACGCCACCGAGTTTGCTCGATTCCGAGTTCGTATGAGCAAGTTATGCCCTTTGAAAGTTGGGCAGTTGGCAGGGAGTCCGTCCAAAAATTGCAGGGCATTTTGGTCTTTTCACAAATCATTTCTTTTGAGGTTATATTATTGTGTTAGGCTGATTGTCGATCATTTTTGTTCCATTTTAAAAGAGTAAGAGTTAGGATTCTTGAGTGAAGAAAAGAAGAAGAGAGAAAGAAGAGAAGAAGAAGAAGAAGAAGTGGGAGCTAGGGTTGTGGATGCAAGACGTTTTCTTCATCAAATTTCTTGGGGAAACTTAGTAAAGGTATGGGAGTTCTTTATCTAGGGCAAGCTATCACCCTAGAGCCAATTTCAAATGGTTTTCAACTTTTCCAAAGTTTGTGAAAAAGCCTAATTTCTACTCAAACTCATGGGTTCTTGCATGAAACGATTTCAAATGATAAGTTATGATATTATTGATGTTTAAAGATGAAAAACTACATGAATCCTTGTATTCTACAAAACCCCAAAATGTGTTTATGAAGTGGGTCTATTTCTATAAATTCAAAGTTGATGGAATTATGTGTAAAGTGAATTGTATTGATATCTCTTGTGTTGTTTAATGTTTATTCATGATTAATTGTTGATAATGGGTGAATTAAGAGTGGTAAGCCTTATGAGTGAAGTATTGGTGATTGCTTGTATTTTTGGTAATTTTGGCTATGCTTTGAATTATGGTAAGAAAGCTTGAACTCTATTTATTGAATTAATTGTTGTTGGTAGGTTGAATCCACCTTTGGTGGAAGTGTTATATCTTGTTCTTGTGTGGTATTATTGTGAATTGTAGCCATGAAGGCATTGGGGAAGTTGTTGCATAATGTTGAAATATTGTATTATTGTGAATTGAGGCCATGAAGGGCATTATATGAGTGTTATTGTATTGTTATATTATTATATATGAATGAGGCTATATGTAAAGTCCTATATGAAGCTATATGTAAAGTTTTATGTGAAGCTATATGTG
>NC_064285.1:19479383-19543766 GCF_019186545.1 Solanum stenotomum
AAGTATCCGCTAAAGTACGATGCTAGTAGTGACAGGAAAACATGATAAAGATAATCTAGTTCATAATGATCTAATATGAATTTAATCGATTATGAATAAGATAGGAAGGAATAATTTTAAATAAAAACCTGCATAATAAAGAACATGACTACTTACCTTCATAATGAAATGATAAAAAACTATGAAACTTTAATATTATATATACTTAAAGATATAAAAATAATTGAATTAAGAAGAATCATATGGGAAAAAGTATTTAATAACAAACCAGAAGATATATTGAACCAACAATGGTATGAAATAGACTTACATGATTTAGACTACGAAAGAATAGAATGGTACGATTTAGAAATAAATTCAGACTAAAATGAAATACGAATATTTACAATATTGGACAGAATCTATGGAAGATATAAAATTATTAGAACAATTAATGAAAGAAAATTTATGTATGTATCAAAGAACCCAAGATATGTTATATTTAGAATATATCATAAATAATATTAATGAAATGTTCAGATTAAAACAATTATTAGAAGAATATTACAATAAATATTATTACATATTACCATGAATTTAGTACTACCTAAAAGTAATATTAAAGAGATATCAAGATTAAGACACTTGGTAAAAAGATATTATAATAAAATCTTGAAAAGAAGTTACTCACCTACCACACTACCATTTACCACACTACCACTTTCATGAATTCACCAACTACCAGTTCCGCACCGAAAAATGGTAATGAGTTTGCGAAGAAATGCTCTCAATGTCAGCAGCAAGGCGGAGTGTCTAGAAAACATGAATTACCTCTCACTCTTATTTTAGAGGTTGAGCTATTGGATGTATGAGGGATCGATTTCATGGGCCAATTTGTGAGCTCATTTGGAAATAAATATATCTTGGTGGCTGTAGATTATGTTTCCAAATGGGTGGAAGCCATTGCTCTTCCAAACAACGAAGGAAAAAGTATTATCCAATTTCTGAAACGCTACATCTTCGCAAGATTTGACACTTCGAGGGCAATCATTAGCGATGGGGGTTCCCACTTTTGCAATAGGTTGTTTTCAATGGCACTGAGCAAACATGGGGTGAAACACAAAGTAGCAACCCCATATCATCCCAAAACAAGTGACCAAGTCGAAGTGTCAAATAGGGAAATCAAAATCATCTTGACAAAGACATTAAATGTCAACAGAGCGGACTGGTCCATGAAACTCGATGATGCACTATGGGCATATCGGACCGCTTACAAAACACCTATCAGTATGTCTCCATATCAGTTGGTTTATGGTAAGGCTTGTCATTTCCCCATCGAGTTAGAACACAAAGCATTGTGGGCATTGAAAGCTTTAAATTTGGACTGGTCAAAAACTTCAAGGGAGAGGGTAGAGCAATTGAACGAACTGGATGAATTTAGACTCAGATCGTATGAAAGTTCAACCATCTACAAAGAGAAGATGAAGAAGTGGCATGACGCTCGGATACTCAAGCGGGACTTCAAGGTAGGAGATTGGGTTTTGTTATATAACTCTCGAGTACAGTCGGCAAGCCACCGAGTCACTTAGGCTAGCCAGATCAAGCTCGCTGAAAGTACCAGCACATAAAATTTCAAAAATCAAGATAGGTCAACAATGTTCAGGGCCATTCGGTGAATCACCGACAACAATCAGCGAGCTCAAAGTAGCTCGCCGAAAGTTATGTGTATTTTAAGGGTTAGGGGCGCAGAAAGGGTGATCAAGAAGGCATTTCGGTGTGTTTCCGAGTGAACTCGGCGAGCTCAAGCATCTCGTTAAAAATTATAGATAAACCTAAACCACAATTTGAAATTAAAGGTGATCTGTGGGGGACTTTCGCGAAGTACCGAACCACACGGCGAGCTCAACATAACTCGCCAAACGACCCAATGTGCCAGTTTTCAACCCCAAGCTGAAAATCAAGCCTGTACTCCTGAATTAAAAATCAAACACCATTCAATTTAAGTCAGACCCATACGACTGATGCCTTAAGGGTACTTTGACTTTCTCTGATTAGGCTTAAATTGGCCATTTGATGACATTTTCCGTTAAGAATGACGACAAATGCTCCATCATTGGGTAAATTACGCCATTTAGCACAATTTTGGGTTACTTAGACTTCACCCCACTAGACCCAACACATATAAACCGCAACCCAATAATTTAACTTGATTTTTCGAGCAAGAGCATGTGAATCAGTCAATTTAAAGCATTTACGCAGACATTTAAACAAATTATAGGCAATACAACACATTAAACATGATTATTATACCAATTACCCAACACAAAACAACAACAAATTTACTTATTGCATTTGATTTCGACCACAAAATTAAAGTACAGGGTTCGGAAAACCAACCTTAATGCCAAATTGCGAGTTTGAATAGCTAGGCAGCAAAGTTCCCCAATTCGTGCACAATTTCACACAAAAATGTGGGTAAAAGCAATAAAATGTAGAATATCAAAAGTTGGGTGAGAGGGTACGAGAGTTAAAAATGAGAGAAAATGAAGAATTTTGAAATTTTAAACCGTTTGACCTTTACAACCTTTTTGTTCGCGACACATTTGGCGGAGTGAGCTATGCTCTCCGACCCACTCGGCGATTCGCCGAGTGGTATTTTACCTTGCCGAATTTTATAGGACTCTCAGCAATTTGGGGGTTCAAACGGCTGACAAAATCGGGCTCGCCGACCTATTCGGCAAGTCATCAATTAAGCATTTAGCCCGCCGAGTTACAGAGTTCTCTTTCAAGATTGGTGGCTCCAATGGTGGTCCAAGTTGGGGCTTTCTGACCTGTTCAGCGGATCACTGACTGGACTTTGGCTCACTAAACTACCCATTTTCCAACACTTTTCAGTTTTCAACCTGCACAATCAACACCTGTTATTCAAAATCAAAAACTAAAGCAGTAAAAACTTGGGTTGCCTCCCAAGAAGCGTATTAGTTAACGTCGTGGCACGACAAATGTACCCATTTATGGATCATTCTTCGTGTTTTCCAAGGTATCACTTGGTAGGCCCCTTTTGCCCTTGGATTCAAATGAGAAGAAATTTGACCCAGATGGGTCTTCAAATGCTTCATTGACACGGAATGATAGGTGACCATCTGATTAAGTGCAGAGACATCCTCTTTCATCTCTTTCAACACCTTGTCCTACTCTTCAACTTTGTTGAGAATGCGTGAAAGCATGTTTTCTGTACTAACTTTTTTAGATTCCTTGGGCTTTTGACGCTCATAGGGTGGGACGTACCTGTCCTTATCACCCTTTTTTTCCTTCCAAGTGGTGTTCTGATCATGTCATTCTCTATCATGGTCTCTCCATACCTCATCTCTATTCCAACACGGGTTCTCCCCTGCCTTGGATAGTTTTGCCGATATCCACCTCTTTGATTAGATAGGAAGTTCACATCTTCATTGTAAAGTGCTTCAAAGTGAGCTTTGTCAGGATTTACTCCACCAACACCAACAATATTTACACTCTTTTCCCCACTACCCATCACATGTTTCGCCAAGATATCTAGCTGGGTCATTATTTTGGCCATGTTTTGGTCCCTCACCCAATCCTTTTCGATCTGTTCTTTTGTCATTCTAAAAGTGAGAGGAGACACTTGGTCCTCATGAGTATACCACGTATGCTCTGTTTATCTTGGTCATCGCATCAAGAAGTTGTGATGCTACTTCATAGGATTGTTGTATGATACCACCGGGAACTCGTTGATCAATAACTCCTTTCACCAAGTCAAAGGTCCTATAGAAGTACTACTGCAATTTCTGATTCGGCAACCCGTGGGTTGGACATTGAAGTAACAATTTCTTAAACCTCACCCACGTCTCATGGATAAGTTCACCTTCCAAGTGCTTGAAACCTTGGATACTATCCCTAAGGGTCATCATCCTTGACTGGGGAAAGAATCTCACATGGAATGATGTAGTAAGCTCATCCCAAGAGGTTATGGAATCCCTTGGTAACTCAACCAACCATTTACTAGCCTCACCCATCAAAGAGAATGGGAAAAACCTGAGATAGACCGATTCATGTGAGTTCTTGAATGATAACGGACCACAAACATCCACGAAGTTCCGAATATTTTCACGTGGGTCTTCGTGAGTCAATCCTCCATATAATCCCTTCATTTGGAGGACCTGCAGTATTGTGCTTTTGACATGGAAGACGACATTCCCTTCAATTGGAGGTAGACGTATTTCACCCACTCCACCCAATAGAATTGGGTGTCATTCACATTTGGGTCATTTACATCATTGAGATACCCAATATCGTCTTGGTGGCCCACGTGGGTACCATTGCTCCCGTTTACACTCATCTCTTCCTCTGTTCAACACAAGCAACACAAAAACAAAAAACTACAGTAAGTAGATTCAACTACAACAAAAGAGATCATAATTCAATTTCACTAAAAGAATTTTAAACGATACCACTCCCCGAAAGCGGCGCCATATTTTATTAATGTTTCAAACTCACCTCATCCAATTTTAGGTGCAAATGATCTTTAAGCAGTATAAAACCCAACAAATGAGTTGGGGTCGAACCCACAGGGAGCGGTAAGTGTTCAAATTCAATTGGGAAGTACAAAAGTGATCTAACTAGCTATAGGAATAGAAATTATCTAAAAAGACATGAAACAAATCAAAAGGGGTTACACGAATGTCAAATGGGGGGGGGGGGGGGNACGAGAGTTAAAAATGAGAGAAAATGAAGAATTTTGAAATTTTAAACCGTTTGACCTTTACAACCTTTTTGTTCGCGACACATTTGGCGGAGTGAGCTATGCTCTCCGACCCACTCGGCGATTCGCCGAGTGGTATTTTACCTTGCCGAATTTTATAGGACTCTCAGCAATTTGGGGGTTCAAACGGCTGACAAAATCGGGCTCGCCGACCTATTCGGCAAGTCATCAATTAAGCATTTAGCCCGCCGAGTTACAGAGTTCTCTTTCAAGATTGGTGGCTCCAATGGTGGTCCAAGTTGGGGCTTTCTGACCTGTTCAGCGGATCACTGACTGGACTTTGGCTCACTAAACTACCCATTTTCCAACACTTTTCAGTTTTCAACCTGCACAATCAACACCTGTTATTCAAAATCAAAAACTAAAGCAGTAAAAACTTGGGTTGCCTCCCAAGAAGCGTATTAGTTAACGTCGTGGCACGACAAATGTACCCATTTATGGATCATTCTTCGTGTTTTCCAAGGTATCACTTGGTAGGCCCCTTTTGCCCTTGGATTCAAATGAGAAGAAATTTGACCCAGATGGGTCTTCAAATGCTTCATTGACACGGAATGATAGGTGACCATCTGATTAAGTGCAGAGACATCCTCTTTCATCTCTTTCAACACCTTGTCCTACTCTTCAACTTTGTTGAGAATGCGTGAAAGCATGTTTTCTGTACTAACTTTTTTAGATTCCTTGGGCTTTTGACGCTCATAGGGTGGGACGTACCTGTCCTTATCACCCTTTTTTTCCTTCCAAGTGGTGTTCTGATCATGTCATTCTCTATCATGGTCTCTCCATACCTCATCTCTATTCCAACACGGGTTCTCCCCTGCCTTGGATAGTTTTGCCGATATCCACCTCTTTGATTAGATAGGAAGTTCACATCTTCATTGTAAAGTGCTTCAAAGTGAGCTTTGTCAGGATTTACTCCACCAACACCAACAATATTTACACTCTTTTCCCCACTACCCATCACATGTTTCGCCAAGATATCCAGCTGGGTCATCATTTTGCCCATGTTTTGGTCCCTCACCTAATCCTTTTCGATCTGCTCTTTTGTCATTCTAAAAGTGAGAGGAGACACTTGGTCCTCACGAGTATACCACGTATGCTCTGTTTATCTTAGTCATCGCATCAAGAAGTTGTGATGCTTCTTCATAGGATTGTTGTATTACACCACCGGGAACACGTTGATCAACAACTCATTTGTTCACCAAGTCAAAGGTCCTATAGAAGTACTACTGCAATTTTTTATTCGGCAGCCCATGGGTTGGACATTGAAGTACCAATTTCTTAAACCTCATCCACGTCTCATGGATAAGTTCACCTTCCAAGTGCTTGAAACCTTGGATAATATCCCTAAGGGTCATCATCCTTGACGGGGGAAAGAATCTCACATGGAATGATGTAGTAAGCTCATCCCAAGAGGTTATGAAATCCCTTCGTAACTCAACCAACAATTTACTAGCCTCACCCATCAAAGAGAATAGGAAAAACCTGACACGGACCGATTCATGTGAGTTGTTGAATGAGAACGGACCACAAACATCCAAGAAGTTCCGAATATTTTCACGTGGGTCTTCGTGAGTCAATCTTCCATATAATCCCTTCATTTGGAGGAGCTGCAGCATTGTGCTTCTGACATGGAAGACGGCCTTCCCTTCAATTGGAGGTAGACGTATTTCACCCACACCACCCAATAGAAGTGGGTGTCACTCACATTTGGGTCATTTACATCATTGAGATACCCAATATCATCTTGGTGGCCCACGTGGGTACCATTGCTCCCGTTTATGCTCATCTCTTCCTCTGTTCAACACAAGCAACACAAAAACAAAAAACTATAGTAAGTAGATTCAACTACAACAAAAGAGATCATAATTCAACTTCACTTAAAGAATTTTAAACGATAACATTCCCCGAAAGCGGCGCCATTTTTTATTAACGTTTCAAACTCACCTCATCCAATTCTAGGTGCAAATGATCTTTAAGCAGTATAAAACCCAACAAATGAGTTGGGGTCGAACCCACAGGGAGCGGTAAGTGTTCAAATTCAATTAGGAAGTACAAAAGTGATCTAACTAGCTATAGGAATATAAATTATCGAAAAATACATGAAATAAATCAAAAGGGGTTACACGAATGTCAGATTGGGGGGGGGGNAGTTGGCTGCAATTATCAGCTACAATGCAATCACACAAAACTGAAATAACAATACGGAGAGGAATTCCTTGGATATGATCGATTATAGGAAAATTTTTCTATATAGGTTATTGTAACTACTAATACATAGCTAAATATCAGTGGGTAGGCTAGGCTATGAGGGAGATAGCTTTCTCTCGAACAACTACCCCAAATCAGGTGATTTCTTTCGAACATCAACAAGCGTAGCAATTTAGAACAACCCACACCTTAATTCATTCACTCTTTCGAGCCAGATGGGTAGGATTGGGTTTAGAATTTACTCTCTCGAGCTGAACCCATATCAATCAAATACCTACAAACCATTAATCAAAAGCCTTGGTTCCAAAACCTCTTTCTCGAGCAAGCAAAGAACATAAAATTAGAACTGCATTTGCAACTATAGTTTATAAATTAAACTTTAGCTAATGATTAAAGTCACTTCAATATAGCATTTAAACTAGTAATTAACAATACCCATAAGCTGATTCAACCCATAATCACATTATCACGCACCAAGAATTGGGGTTTAGTCAAACATCATAAAAAGGTAAAATCCGTTACCAAATTGACTAGCCATCGACTGGAGTATTCAAGCCTTTACAATGTTCCAATTTGAAGAAAATTTGTAATTCACTTGCAAAATCTCTGAATTGAGTCTCAAAATGCCAAGGAAACTCTCAAAACTTAAAAGAAAACTATACTAAATGGTAGCAAGATCCTGAATTTACATTTAAAAGTTCAATTTATAGTTGCCAAAAATAAGGCACGAAGGGCCATTAGGCGATGTAAGTCGGGTTCGCCGAGTGGTTCGGTAAACCGCTATTTGCTCTCTTCTATCGCTGTTATGGATTGTTTCTCAGCATCCTGAAGTCCTATAACTTTGGGTGATCCATCTTGTCATCGTGGAACTGATCAACTATTCCCCAACTACCCATTCTTGTCGCCGATTTGGTTTCGTCCCTCAGGGCTGACACACTAGAACTTTAGGCAGACTGAAGAGCCACTCGACGAGTGGACAAGTGGTCTTGGCAATCACCAGGATCGGTTTTCCCCACTTCTTCAGCTTTTTATGCTCCTTTTTTCTTGTTAGTACCCTTACCTTGCTCCTTAGCTCAAAATCCTAAAAATCAAGGTATTAACATAAGTTTATAGCATAAATTAGGCATTTCAGGACACTAAAACTATCAAAACAAAGCCCTAAATGACTCCAAATATCTGACTTATCACCACCCTACATTGAGTAGATATTATAACATATTAGTATTGTTATTGTTGTTGTTGTTGTGTTGTTGTTGTTGTGTTGTTGTTGTTGTTGTTGTTGTTGTTGTTCGTTTTAATCTTTCAATAGACAACTAAAAATTCTCAATCACACATACCAGATATTTTTAAATATACAAATATATACCTTCTAACTAGAAGAATAAAAAGTAATTTGGGAAAAATATCTCAAATATATCTGAACTTTGATCAAAATTGTTGTAACAATCGAAACTTTGGACAGGATCTATTACTCCACTGCACTATTTAATAGTGTATTTTAAAGATATATAAGTGCCCTGCTGAACAAGTTACTATTTATAATAATGCAAGATTTATGATGTCCACGTGGGCACCTATATATCTTTAAAATACACTATTAAATAGTGCAGGGGTAATAGGTCATGCCCAAAAATTGGGATTGTTACAACATTTTTTGTCAAAGTTCGAATATATTTCGAACCCTTTACCCATGTAATTTGTTCATCATGTTCACTATTAATAAAGTAATTGATTCACTTTTAAACAACAAGCTCTAACAATTATATAAGTCAATTATTCATTTATTTTCAAGTAATACGTACTTATCACATGATATCATATACAAATAACAAAATTTAATGATGTATACCATTCATAAATATACTAATTTGACCACTTTGATGACTATAATGACTAATACATATTTCTCATTAAGATAAACTCATCATTAAATAAAATATCCCCAAAAAAGAACTTAGTAAAAGAAATAATAAGACCATTAATTTTAAAGGAAAATCTAATAAATAGCATTTTGACTATTTTGAGAAAAATATAAGAAAAAAAGATTTTATTCACAATTATATATCTATACATTAATTATCTTTTGACCAATTTCTCATTTTTTCCCTTTAAATAGATTTCTTAAGTTTTAAACTATACCACACCACCATATTCATTACACCATTTCACTTTACTTTTCCAATATGACCAACGTTGATAACAACCACCGCGATACCACCGCAAAATGAAAGAGAACTGATCAAACTCCAATTCTTTTCTTTGTTTGTTCTTTACCCAAAGAAGAAACTTAGATAACTTAGAAAAATGAGAAATATAAAAGATTGATCGAAAAGAATGTGAAAAAAGAGGGCTAGGGGTAAAAGGTAGGAGAGGGATAATGAATAAGGCAGGATCCACATATTTTTTTATTAAAAAATAATCCCTCATACACCATCTCATTTCTATGCCTCTCACACCATAAAAATTTTCATTGTGTATGGTTACATGCTTCATCAATACTTTTCTTTAGAATCATATATGTAAACTCTCACTAAAATTACCAAATCCTTCAAATCTGAAGCACTACAAACATAATCACATTTCAAAATCGCGGAGCTTTTTGAAATTATATAATTTATTAGTTTCTATGTCCGCAGATGAAATGTGCTTGGCATTTTATCAACTAAATGCATAGTTGCATGATTCTAAACGCCATCTTGGGCACGTCCTCAAGTCTAATTTTCAACTGATCGTAGCCAGACCTTATATCAATCTTAGAGAAAACGGATGTACCTTGCAATTAGTCAAAAAGATAATCTATTCTAGGCAATGGGTACTTGTTTTGAATGGTAACCCTATTCAATTGCCGATAATCTATACACATACTCATACTACCATCCTTTTTCTTAACAAACAAACCTGGGGCACCCCACTAGGAAGCACTGGGACGAATAAATCTTTTATCAAGAAGTTCATGGATTTGAGCCTAAAGCTCTCTTAATTCTGCCAGAGCCATGCGATATGGTGGGATAGAAATGGGACGAGTATCAGGTTCTAAATCAATGCAGAAATTTATATCTCTATCCGGAGTCATACCAGGAATATCAGTAGGAAACACTTCTCTAAATTCTGACACCACAAGGACAGACTCAATAGATGGAGTCTCAACCTCAACATCCTTAATATGGGCCAAATAAGCCAAACAACCCCGCCCTACCAGTTTTCTAGCCTGATTGGAGGATATGATCTTAGCTTGCTTATGCTTGTACACTCTTTCCCACTCTATTTTTTCCCTTCCCGTAATTTCTAGAGTCAGAAACTTAGTACTACAATTAAGCACAACAAAAGAAGGGGAGAACCAAGTCATGCCTAAGATTATGTCAAAGTCAGTCATATCCAAAATTACCAAATCAGCCAAAGTCTGAAAACCCATAAACAAAATAGGACAAGCACAATAGACATGGGTGACTATGACTGACTCTCCAACTGGGGTAGAAACATGGATGGGGTATCAAGTATATCACAAATCATAACAAATTCTAAGGAAAATCGCACGGATACATAAGAATAAGTGGAACCCAGATCAAATACCACATTAGTCATCTGATCACAGACAAGAATTGTACAAGTGATCATTGCGTCAGATGCCTCTGCCTCACTCTTGCCTGGAAGGGGATAACATTGAGTCCTATCATCTTGACGAGCTACTTTCCTGCCTGGCTGTGTTGTACCTCTGCCTATATTACCATTTTCCCTACCCCACGGCTTCGCTGATTTCCTCCTCGCCCACCTTGTAGATGCCCTCGACCATTGATACCATTTCTCGCGGGTACCACTACTCTAGACTACTGTTGTACAGAATCCAACATGTGCGAGTGGGGACAATCTCTTCTCATATTCCCATGTTCTCTACAGTTGTAACAAGTACGATCAAAAGATGGCCTGCTGTCCACCGAACATGCGGCTCCATTGCTATCCTGAATCAAATTATGAGGTGGAGTTCCTGAGTATTTACCTGTAAAGGTAGGCATAGCAGACTGAATTGGCTTGGTTTCAAGTGTTGGCCTTCCTGACCCCTTGGAGTAAGAACCTTGAAAGTTACCCGAGTTCTTGACCCTTTTTTCCAATACCTTAGCTTGACCGTCTCGACTCACCCAATCCACTTTCTTCACAAAGTCTGTCACCTCATTGAAGCTTTTCCCTGCAGAGGTCATATGAACAAATAATACCTGCAACTCAAAATTTAGTCCCTTAATAAATAAATAGATCCTCTCTTCCTCAGTATTTACCAACTGCGTAGCATATCTACACAAGCCATGGAATTTGTCCTCATAAGCAGCCACAAACATACCACCTTGCTCCAAATCCATAAACTTGTCCTTCTATGTAACTCTCAAAGTCCTAGGCACATATTTCTCCCAAAAAGGATCATGAAACTGCATCCAAGTAAGTGGAGGTAAAGCTGAAGATCTGCATTCCACATAAGCTCTCCACCACTACTTAGCCTCACCTTAAAACTGAAAAGTCACAAACTCAACCCCATGTTGGTGGACAATTCCCAACTTATGAAGCCTCTCATAGCAATGTAGGATAAACTCATATCCATCCTCACTCTCAGAAGCATGGAACATAGGCGGTTTCAAGTTCAAGAACTTAGTCAACATCTCATGCTCATTACCAGTCATAACAGGACCCAACAAGGGATGAAAGAAAGCACCATTAACTCTAGTTCCACCAACCTTGGGCGCAGTTATAGCAACATGAGGATTGGCGGGAGCTTGAGTTGCTTGAACAAAAGAAATCACTCTAGGACCTACCAATCCTTCCAAGAATGGCATGATCTGCTGAGCTAACAGTGGGTCTAAGGGAGGAATACATGTAGTCTCTGCCTGCACTTCTTCCTCTTGTCCAACATTCTCCTCCTCCTCAACTTCTACATCCTCCTCTACCTCTTCATGGTGCGCAGGATTGGCCTCATTTCTGAGAGCATTGACAACCGGTGCTTTATCCCTAGTAGGCGCCATCCTTCCTCGACTCTACCCCTATCTCTTCCTCTACCCCTGCCTCGATCGCGACCTCTCGCTGCAGATTCCTCAACTGGAGCATTGACGGGAGCTACAGGCCTCACTCCGTTGAACCTAGTGTTAACCATCTGCGGAGTGAAGAGTGGAGGAGGTTAGATACCAATTCGAATAGCCAAATGCCAATTGGAATCATGTTATAGCACGAAAAGAGACAAAATAAAGTAGAGAGATTTCCTAAAGTCCTATAGCCTCTCAAAGAAAGGTAGAGACATCTCTGTACCGATCCGCATGACTCTACTTGACTCATTTTGGTACATCGAGATCAACAAAGCTAGGCTCTGATACAAACTTCGTCATAACCCACATCATCGTGATTGGCACCCACACTAACCTTCCGGTGGGAGAACCATTACTACAACCCAAACTAACAACTCAACCAAAATACTAAGGCATTTAATTTATGGAAGCAAGGTAAATGCTAAGGAAAGAAATAGAGTTCCCCTAAACTACAACAATAGTCTAACAAACAAAACTAACATTGCGAAAATAATGCCTAGAACCTGAAAGTGAATGTACCAAAAGTCTAAAGGAAAATGGGTGCAACCCAACTAAATATAAGAATATCTAATGAACTAGTCTAAGTCTGAATAAGATGGACTAAACAGAAGAGAAGTCATGGCTGCCCGGAAGAACTGGCTCACCCTTTAATTCGAACGACGATCACTGATCTTCTAAGTGAGATCTGTCAATAGCCGCCTGAAGATACCCTGTACTCAACAAGAAAAATAGTAAGTGCAGTATAAGTACACAACCGAAGTGTACTGGTAGGATCACGCGGCTATCCCACAAGTGCAACATACATAAGCCATTGCAACAATATATTAACATGCATATACCGAATATATACAATATCAACAACATTCAATAACAATGCAGCATTTCACAAGTCTCAATTATACAATTATGTCAAGTCAATGGTCCTCTCATGGAACCCCAACCCAAAATGTTAGGATACCGAAACATTGTACCTGATCCAATGATTATGCCGAAATGTGGCAATCGATCCCATAATTGTGCCGGAACGTGGCGATCGATCCAAGTTAGTGTGTCAGAACACAATACCTGATCCATTCAATCAGCCATAATCACAATCACAAAGTAGATTCTCATAATCATACAATCAAGTCATGATTCATGGCGTTCATCATTCATCGATCCTTATTTACAATTAATGTGATCAATAATGCAACATTTGCATACATACATGTATCATAATTAAGCAAGAACAAACATACATCACACAAGCATAGAATCACAACCATAACCTACCTCGAACAAAGCTTCAATCCCCTAAGAAAATTGATTCTTCCCTTTCCGGATTCGTTCCACTTGTTCTTGGCCTACAAACAATCCTAATAACACAAAAATCAATTAACAATTACTAATTACCCAAATTACCAACCATCCTATCAACCCTAGATCAAACCCATGATCCCAATATCTCAATAAGCGTTTTTTCCACCATAATTACCAGATCAAAACCCTCTCCCATGGATAATTAGCCATTAAATTACGTTCTACGGATCAAAAAATGTATTGGGGGATTGAAAATCATAACTTTAGCCTTAAGAAGGGTGGAAAACTATCAAGAAAAGCCATGAGCTCTTTCCTTAGCTCTCAAGTTCAAAAATTTTAGAATAAAATGATTTTGGGGTTTATTTCCGACTTTAAGTCACGACTGTCCTGCCATAGCGGTACTCACCCCACTACAGCGGCCCCGCCCTGGCGGGAAGAATCGCACCTTATCGGCTTGCATAGAACCAGAGAGCTAATTTAATAACTCCAAACCCCCATTTCACAACACACCTTCAACCATTGATACCCAGAAACTATCCGTTCACGCTAAGATCAATTTCGGGAGTTATACTCACCCGAATTCAATTATGTCAAGTCGTACGGGTTCCTTAATGTCTTAGCTATTCATTCATGTAATCAAAATCATAATTAGATCAACAAATTGCTATCATATTTCCCTAGAATTTAATGACTCCAATTTTGTCCAAATCTGGACTAGGTTGGGAAATCCCAAGATACTACAGACGAAAAAGATTTTCGGCAAAAAAATTCGCCGTTGACTTTTCTATAAGATGGGAACAGGTTGTTACAATAGATACCAATTTACCCATCACTCGTCCCCTAGCGACAAACTTAGGAAAAACAGGCTAAAAAAAGAATGGAGTACTACCTGAATCGACGAACACTTTGGGATAATTGTTTCGCATGTCCTTCTCGGTTTCCCAAGTAGCTTCCTCAACTGAATGATGCTTCCATTGAACCTTTACGGACTTAATCTCCTTGATCCTCAACTTACGCACATCACGATCAATAATTGCAACCTGTTCCTCCTCATTGGAGGTCCTTGGCTAACACAATTGAGTCACATTTAATGATGTAATCCCCGACACCATGATATCTCTTCAACATGGACACATGAAATACTGGATAAACTCCAGATAAATTAGGAGGTAAAGCCAATCTATACACCACCGGCCCTACACATTCAAGAACCTCAAAGGGACCAATGTATCGCGGACTTAGATTGCCCTTCTTGCCAAATCTCATCACCCATTTTCATGGGTGATACCTTAAGAAGAACATTCTCACCGGTCTGAAATGCCATATCTCTTACCTTCTGATCTGCATACTTTTTGTGTCTACTCTAGGCTACTAAAGCTTAGCTTGAATACCCCTCAACTTATCTTGAACATCCTTTACTAAATCAACCCCAAAGGTTTCACATCTCTAGCCTCAAACCATCCTATGGGTGATCTACATCCCCTCCCATAGAGTGCCTCAAATGGTGCCATATCAATGTTGAAGTGATAATTACTATTATAAGAGAACTCACACAAAGGTTAGAACTTATCCCAATGCCCTCCAAAATCAATCACACATGCCCTCAACATGTCTTCTAACACTTGAATAGTCCTCTCTGACTGTCCATCCATCTGCGGATGGAAGGCTGTACTAAAAGTGAGTTGTGTGCCCAATTTATCGTGCAATTTTCTCAAAAACATAGATGTGAATTGGGTACCACTGTCTGAGATGATAGAGAGGGGCACCCATGCAACCTTACTATCTCTTTCACATAAACTTTAGCCAATTGCTCAGCATTATAATTTATTATTATCGAAATGGGCTGACTTAGTCAATCTGTCAACCACTACACAAATAGAATCAAACTTCCCCAAAGTCTTAGGAAGACCAACCACGAAATCCATGGCTATCATTTCCCACTTCCATTTCGGAATTGACATTCTCTGAAGCAAACCTGCAGGCCTTTGATGTTCATACTTCACTTAGCCACAAACTCTACTATATCTTTTTTCATGTCCGGCCACCAATAAATTCGCTTCAAATCCCGGTAAATATTTGTCACACCCGAATGAATAGAATATTGCGAACCACGAGATTCTGCCAACAATTTCTGAATCAAGTCATCTACTCTAGGAACACAGATTCTTCCTTTAAATTGGACACACCATCCCTATCAAGAGTGATCTCTTGTGCCTTCCAATCGAAGTCTTCTTTCTAACCTCCTCCGAATTCTCATCCTCAAACTATTTTGCCTTGATCTTCTCAATGAATGTGGCCCTAAACTCAATACTAGCTAACACCCTACCTCTTTCTAAGATTCCCAACTTCATGAACTTAGACTCCAAGGTCTGAATTTCCTTTTCCAAGGGTCGCTTGGATATGCTCAAGCAAGCTAAACTACCCATACTCACCTCTTTTGGACTCAAAGTGTCTGCCACCACATTAGCCTTACCTGGATGGTATTGAATGGTCACATCATATTCCTTGAGTAATTCATCCATCTTTGATGTCTCAAATTCAAATCCTTTTGAGTGAACACATGTTGTAAACTACGATAATCGATAAACACCTCACACTTAACGGTATAGAGATAATGTCGCCAAATCATACGTGCAAACACTACCTCTGCCAACTCCAAATCATGTGTTAGGTAATTCCTCTCACGCACCTTAAATTGTCGCGATGCATAAGCTATGACGTTCTTATCCTGCATCAACATAGCACCCAAGCCAGAATGAGAAGCATCACAATAAACAATGAAATATTTACTTCCACCTATGCTAGAATAGGTGTTGTGGTTAAAAGAGTCTTGAGCTTTTGAAAGCTCTCCTCACATTTTTCAGTCCATTCAAAAGGTACCTTTTTTTGGTCAATTTTGTCAAGTGGGTGGCAATAGAAGTAAAGTTCTTCATAAATCAACGATAGTAGCTAGAGAGCCCTACAAAACTCCTAACTTCCATCACAAAGCTAGGCCGAACCCAATTCTTCGCCGCTTTAATCTTTTGGGGATCTATCATTACCTCATCTTTTAAAACTACATGCCCCAAAAATGTAACCGAGGTCAACCAAAATTCACACTTAAAAAATTTAGCATACAACCTTTATTTTCCAAGAACACCCAGAACAATACGAAGATGGTCGGTATGCTCTTCCTCACTTTTTGAATAGACCAAGATATCATCAATGAAAACTATAACAAATGAATCAAGGAATGTTTGAACACCCTATTCATCAGACTCATGAAAGTTACAGGCACATTAGTTAAACCAAAAAACATAACTAGAAACTCATAGTTCCCATAGAAGCTTCAAAACGACATCTTGAGCACGTCCTCAGGACTAATTTTTAACTGATGGTTGCCAGACCTTAGATCAATCTCAGATAAAACTAATGCACTTTGAAATTGGTCAAAAAGATCATATATTCTAGGAAATGGGTACTTGTTTCGAATGGTGACCCTATTCAATTGTCGATAATCTATACACATCTTGATACTACTATCATTTTTCTTAACAAACAAACTTGGGCCACCCCACGGTGAAACACTAGGACGAATAAATCCTTTATCAAGAAATTCTTGGATTTGAGCCTTAAGCTCTCTTAATTCTGCCGAAGACATAGGCTATGGATGGATAGAAATGGGACGAGTACCAGGTTCTAAATCAATATAAAAATTTGTATCTCTATCCAGAGGCATACCAGGCAAATCAATAGGAAACACTCTTTAAATTCTGACACCACAGGGATAGAATCAATAGATGGAGTCTCAACCTCAACATCGATAATATGAACCAATTAAGCCAAACCACCCTGCCCTAACGGTTTACTAGCTCGAATGGAGGATATGATCTTAGCTTGCTTAAGCTTGTACACCCCTTTCCACTCAAATTTTTCCTTTCCCACAATTTCTAGATTCACTTACTTAGTATTACAATTAAACACAACATAATAGAGGGACAACCAGGTCATGCCTACGATTATGTCAAAGTTAGTCATATACAAAATCACCAAATCAGCCCAAGTCTGAAAACCCATAAACAAAATAGGACAAGCACGATAGACATGGGTGACTATGACCGACTCTCCAACTAAGGTAGAAACATGGATAGGGGCATCAAGTATATCACAAATCATAGAAAATTCTGAGGCAAATAGGACGAATACATAAGAATAAGTGGAACCCAGATCAAATAGCATATTAGCCATTCGGTCACAAAAAAGAATAGTACATCTGATCACTGCATCAGACTCCTCTACCTCACTCTTGCCCGGAAGGGCATAACATTGAGCCATATCATCTTGATGAGCTACTTCCCTGCCTAGTTGCACTGTACCTCTTCATGCATTTCCATTTCCCCTAACTCCATGGCCTTGTTGATTTTCTTGTCCCCACCTTGTGGTGCCCTCGATCATTATTACCATTTCCCGCGGGTACCACTGCTCTACATTGCTGCTGCGCGAAATACAACATATACGGGTGGGGACAATCTCTCCTCATATGCCCATTTCTCCATAGTTGTAACAAGTATGATCAAAAGATGGTCTGCTGCGCGCCGAAGGTGCGGCTCCCTGGCTATCCTGAATCAAATTATGAGGTGGAGTTCCTGAGTATTTACCTGTAGAGGCGGGCATAGAGGACTGAATTATCTTAGCTGCAAGTGTTGGCCTTCCTGACCCCTTGGAGTAAGAACGTTGAAAGTTACTCGAGTTTTTGGCCCTTTTTGCCAATGCCTTAGCTTGACCTTCTCGCCTCACCCCCTCTATTTTCTTCACAAAGTGTGTCACCTCATTGAAGCTTTTCTCTGTAAGGTCATATGAACAGATAATACTTATAACTCAGAATTTAGTCCTTTAGTAACTAAAAGGATCCTCTCTTCCTCAGTAGTTACCAACTGCGTAACATATCTAGACAAGGCATGAAACTTGGCCTCATAAGCAGCCACAGACATACCACATTTCTCCAAAGTCATGAACTCATCTTTTTGCGATCACTCAAAGTCCGAGGAATATACTTCTCCAACAAAAGAGCATGAAATTGGGTCCAAGTAAGTGAAGGAAAAGCTGAAGATCTGCATTCCACATTAGCTCTCCACCACTGCTTAGCCTCACCTTGAAACTGAAAAGTCACAAACTCAACCCCATGTTGATGGACAATTGAGACCTTATGAAGACTCTCATAGCAATCTAGGATAAACTCATATGTATCCTCACTCTCAGAACCATGGGACACAGGTTGTTTCAACTTCAAGAACTTAGTCAGCATCTCATGCTCATTACCAGTCATAACAGAACCTAGTAAGGGACGAAAGAAAGCCTCATTACCTCCAGTTCCACCCATATTGGATGCAGTGATAGCAATAAGAGGATTGGCGGGAGCTTAAGTTGCTTGAACAGAAGGAAGCGCTTCGGGACCTACCAATCCTTTCAAGAATGACATGATTTGTTGAGCTAACACTAGGTCTAAGGGAGGAATACTTGTAGTCTTAGCCTGCACTTCTTTCTCTTGTCCAACATTCTCCTCCTCCTAAACTTCTACATATTCGTCTACCTCTTCATAGTACGCAGGAGGGGCCTCATTTCAGGGAGCATCTCCAACCGGTGCTCCATCCCTATTAGGCGCCATCCTTCCTCGCCCTATACCCCTAGATCTTTCTCTACCCTTGCCTTGGCTGTGACCTCTCACTGCAGATTCCTAAGCTAGTCCATTAACGGGAGCTATGAGCCTAACGCCGATGAACCTAGTGTTAACCATCTGCGGACAGAAGAGTGAAGAAGGATAGATACAAATTTGAATCACCAGATACCAATTGGAATCAAGTTATAGCACGAAAGGAGACAAAAGAAAGTAGATAGATTTCCTAAAGTCCTATAGCCTCTAGGAGAAAAGTAGAGATGTCTTTGTACCATTATACAAGACTCTGATAGACTTGGTTTGGAACATCGAGATCAACGAACCTAGGCTCTGATACCAACTTTGCCATGACCCAGACCATCGTGATTGATACCCACACTAACCCTCCAGTGGGATAACCATTACAACAACCCAAACGAACAACTCAACCAAAATACTAAGGCATTTAAGTTACAGAAGCAAGTTAAATGCTAAGGAAAGAAATTGAGGTCCCATAAACTCCAACAAAAGTCTAACAAACAAAACTAACATTACTGAAGTAATGCCTAGAACCTGAAAGTCAATGTACCAAAGCTCTAACAATGAACGAAAAATCCATTGGAAAATGGGTACAACCCAACTAAACATAAGAATATATAATGAACTAGTCCAAGTCCAAATAAGATGGACTAAACAGAAGAGAATCATGGTAGCCTAGAAGAACTGGCTCACCCTTGAATTCGAACGACGATGACTGATCTTCTAAGCGAGGTCTGCCAATAGAGGCCCAAAGATGCCCTGTACTGAACAAAGAAAGAGCAAGTGCAGTATCAGTACACAACCACAGTGTACTGGTAGGATCACGCGGCTATCCCACAAGTGCAACATACACAAGCCATTACAACAATATAATACCATGCACATACTGAATATATACAATATCAACAACATTCAATAACAACAGAGCATTTCACAAGTCTCAATTATACAGTTATGTCAAGTCAATGGTCCTCTCATGGAACCCAAACCTAAACTGTTTGTATATCGAAACATTGTACCTGATCCAATGATTATGTTAGAATGTGGCAACAGATCACATAATTATGCCGGAACGTGGCAACCGATCCAAGTCAGTGTGTCAGAACGCAACACCCGATCCATTCAATCAGCCACAATCACAATGACAAAGTACATACTCATAATCATACAGTCAAATCATGATTCAAGGCATTCATCATTCATATATCCTCATTTACAATTAATGTGATCAATAATGAAACATTCGCATACATACATGTATCATAATGAAGCAAGAACAAACATATATCACACAATCATAGAATAACATAATAGAAGAAACTTGATTCTTCCCTTTCTAGATTTGTTCCGCTTGTTTTTGGTCTACAAACAATCATAATAACACGGAAATCAATTAACAATCACTAATTACCCGGATTACCAACCATTCTATCAACCTTAGATCAAACACATGATCCCAATATCCCAATTAGGGCTATTTCCACCATAATTTCCATATCAAAACCCTCCCCCATAGATAATTACCCATTAAATTACGTTCTACTGATTGAAAAATGGATTCGGGGAGTGAAAATCATACCTTTAGCCTCAAGAAGGGTGGAAAACTGTCAAAAAAAGCCATGGGTTCATTCCTTAGCTCTCAAGTTTGAAAATTTCAGAATAAAATGATTTTGGGGTTTATTTCTGTCTTTAAGTCGTGACTGTCCCGCCACAATTGTACTCACCCCGCTATAGTGGCCTCACCAGGGAGGGAAAAATCCTGCCTTAGCAGCTTGCATGGATCCAGAGAGCTAATTTAATAATTCCAAACCGCCATTTCATAACACACCTTCAATCATCGATACTCAGAAACTACCTTTTCACGCTAAGATCAATTCCACAGTTTTACTCACCCCAATTCAATTTCTGTAAAGTCGTATGGGTTCCTTAACGTCTTAGCTATTCATTCATGTAATCAAAATTATAATTAGATCACCCAATTTCTACCAGATTTCCCTAGACTTTAATGACTTCGATTTTATCCAAATCTAGACTAGGTTGGGAAATTTCAAGACACTACGAAAAAAGTTTTCCGACCCAAAATTTGTCCCCCTTGGCTTTTCTATAATGACGGGAACAGGTCGATACATTATCAAAGATGCTCAAGTTCACAATACTTGCTTAAATGCATGTTTAAGCTCAACAAAGATACTCAAATGCCCTCACAATAAATATGATTCCATATTCACACAAAAGTCTTTAACAATTTAAAGTTCCAAAATCACATACAACTCTCACACTCACAAAGATGAACACATGCATGAATTCACCCATAGGCTCGCCTCTATTTTCCAATCAACATTCGTATCAGCTCACTCAAGAACACAAAGGTCTTTTCAAGGCTTGTAATAGGGTTGAGCATAAAGGTATGGTCATTTAGACGTAGTGGCTTCTACCTTCATGAAGTATGGTCTGAACATCACTTTCCTCCTTTTCTTTAACATTTAAAACATGCTCATAATCCACCCCATTATTCAACTTCATATGAACTACCGGATAGCCCATTTCTTTTGCAATTTACACTACTTTATTTCACAACTTTTTCAGTCTTTTTCTTTTCTTTGACCTTTTCCAATTCCTTTTCTCTTTTTTTTTTTACATGGAGGGGTCCCATTTTTTTCAAAGTCATCACACAAGGGGGATTTTTCACACTTCTTGATTTTCCTTCTCTTTTCACCACACCCCCAACTTAGGCCTTTGGCCTATGTTGGCTATTCAAATAAACCATACTTCATGAAAGTTATGGGTAAATGGATAAAGAGAGGTCATAAATGCGTAAGTTTCTTCTAAGAAAAGGGTAAGGCTCAAACGGGGACAAGCAAGGTTCACACATCTGACAAGGTTGACCACAAAAGAGGTATATTGTCAACTTGGCTCACTCTTCAAAATTCTTGCCAAATATCATTCCAAGTGCTTGCATGACTCAATCAACGGGACCAATAGGGTACCACACAAGGCATTGTCATCACACACAATGTTCAAAGTAATCTCATCACACAAGGAATTAGTACCAATATCAAACAAGACTCCACATGTTCTAGCTAGCGTGCAATGTTCATCACAAGAGATTCATTCGACAACCGGCTAGTCACAACGAGATGCTAAGAGTTAACATATTTTCTATGCAAGTTCGTTTGCCTCATCGTAGCCGCACATTCATTTTGTTCAATTAAGAACACTATTTGATTCGTCGGTATTGATCACAACTGACACTCGAATTCGCACAAGAACAGCCACAATCACACACAAAAGAGGTGGCCAAATTTTTAAATTAGGTTCAGAACCATTTTAATTCAAAACAATGGGCCATAAGCTAAAACATCCACAAGATCAAGATATATATATATTTATATATATATATATATATCTATATATATATCAACAAAATAAGCCCAATATTCATAAAACAAAATCAATATCACAAGAAGTAGGTATTACCTCACCCCACCCAACAAAAATAAGCAGTTGTCCTCAAATGCAACTAAAACAAAATAATCACTCAAAAAACAGAGAGTGAGGTAAAAATCATCCTTTCATGCTAAGCCTAGGTGACATATGCATCTCAGTCACTATGTCTGTCTGGCATCAGTGCCCGGGGTCACACTCTGAGGTTAGGCATCAGTGCCCGGTGTCTCATCTACCTCAGCTCCACTGGAGCTCACCATAGAAGTATCTCTCAAAGAGGCATGCCTAGCTATCTCGAACATGACACCCTTTAAGTCAATCAGGTCCTCATAAGCAGCTGCATCTCACACCTCAAGCTGCTCTTATCTATCTCGACCTTAGAATCAAGGGCAACAACAACATCCATAGTATCATCTCCGGTGGTAGCCGGAGGCACTTCAGCACAGGCTGGAACATCTGCACTGGGTCATCTAGGGTTTTTACCATCCCAAATAGCTAAGCAAAGTCTGTGGACTTCAAATGGTCCACATCCTTCCTTAGCTTAGAAACATCATCTTTCAAAGTTGTCACTGTTTCAGTAACACCCTACTCATCTCAAAAACCTCTACTCTCGATGTGAGGGCATCTATAGAAGCCTTGAGAGGCATCACTTCAGCAATGATAACTCTCTCAATCATCAAGGGAACTTCGGCCTCTAGCTGGGAAGCCAGCACATCGGTAGAATGGGCTAGGTGCCCCATCTTAAGAAGCATGGCCTAGGTGATCGAAGTCATGAAGGCAGTAGTACCAGTAGAAGATCTAGGGGACGGGGGAGAACTAGAAGAACTTGGGGCCTCAGAAGGAGTGGGACTGGAAGTACCTGAAAGCAAGGAGGCCAGAGTAGGCAACACTACAAGAAAACTGTGAATTCCATGGGGATTTTCCTAGGGATTAGTAGGAAAATTTGCAGGAAAATAAGTTTCCTAAGGATTTTAATACTAATCCCCAGGAAAATCCACATGTATTTCACATTTTTATTGTAGTGCAAGGCTATCTCTGCAGGTAATGTATCTATATCCACCTTCGGGGATGTATCCAACAGAATTGCTCACATAGTATCAGCTAATCCCGTGTGTACTCATTCTCTATGAGACGAATGTCGGTGGAAGATGTGGGTGTAACCTCAGCATTCCTCTTCTCATCACAAGGAACTCATGCTCAATGACATAACTCATGGATTAGTGTAGAAAAGGGAAAGGATGCCTGGCGCTGCTTGGCCCTCATTGCCATCTCCTACTTGATAATCAATCCCATATTCAGCTGTTTCCTGGCTATGATAGACCCGAGATAGGCCACTTTTGGGTGGCGTAGAATGGACTCGTTTTGCGATGGTATGACTGTGCTGCTAATGAATCCAGACTGAGTTGATATGTTTAGATCCTTCTTCTCAACAGGCGCTCCGGCCTCAATCCACCTCGGGGTGGTGTGAGAAATAAAGAGGGCTGGCCAACCCTTCAGGTCATCCAGAGACTTTGTAGTAGTCATACTTTGGTTCTCGTGTACAAAATCTGTAGCCCTCTCAAGTGCAACATTGATATCACCGCTTCTACATCTAACCTTCCTCCATCGGACCATCACAAAATCCACTGGCCTGAAAGCATTAGCCTTCTTCTTCCCCTGAGGTACTAGATCACTACAGACTAAGTCGAATTTCGGGACCCATGTGGGAATGTATGGGCCACAGGGCCTAGTGAAGATTTCAAACATGTGGAACCGGAGATTGTCCCACACATCTAGATGTTTGTCCACTACACCATCAGTGGACAATTTCTTCTCTTTCAAGATGTTCCTCAATCCCTCGGCCTTTAACCGATTGTATAACCGAGGAGAAGGAACCTGAACTTGTGGCATTGGGACCACCGTCTGTGCTAGAGTTGGTACTGAATGTGAAGCAGAAGGGGTCGGCTTCGAAATCCTAGACGGATCCTGATGAGCTATTGAATGAAGCTCTGCTCGCGAGGCCTGTAATAACTGATTATCCTCAGACTTAGAGAATGAAGACTGAGAATCAAATGACTTTCCCTCACTGTCGGAGTTGTACTCCGGTGTCTCATTTATGGGCGCTTTGCCTTTTTCCTTGCCTCCCTTAAGAGGTTACTTCTTTCCCTCTATGCTGCAAGCAGCAACTTTCTCATTTATCACGATCCCTCGTGCCCGCTTTCGGGGTGACATGACACTATTATTCAAGTGTTTTCTAGCCATTCCTGCAAACAACATAGAAAAATATTTTAAAAAATCAAGAAAAATGCAGAAATTTAGTTGCAGAAAGACTCACTGAACTATCGGCGAGCCGCTGAGTCACTTAGGCAAGCTAGATCCGGCTCGTCGAAAGTGCCAATGATAAAAATTTCAAAACTCAAGACATGTAAGCGATGTTTAGGGCCATTCGGTGAATCACTGACACCAATCAGGGAGCTCAAAGTAGCCCACTTAAAGTTATAATGTATTTTAAGTGTTAGGGGCATAGAAAACGGCAATGAAGAAGTCCTTTCAACAAGTTTCCAAGTGAACTCTGAGAACTCAGGCATCTCACTGAAAGTTACAGAACAAACTCAACCACAATTTGAAATTAACGGCGATTTATTGGGGACTTTGGTGAACCGCCGAACCACTCGGCAAGCTCGACGTAGCCCAACAAACGGCCCAACGTGCCAGTTTTCAACCTTAAGCTCAAAATCAAGCGTACAACCCCCGAATTAAAAATCAAACACAAACACCATTCAATTAAAGTCAAACCCATATGACCCATGCCCTCGGGGTACTAAGATTTCCCTCGATTTGGCCAAAATTGGCCATTTGATGACTTTTGCCCTTAAGAATGACGTCAAACACTCGATCATTGGGAAAATTACGTCATTTAGCACAATTTGGGGTTACTTAGACTTCACCCCACTAGACCCAACACATAGAAAACGCAACCCATCAATTTAACTTAATTTTTTAAGAAAGAGCACGAGAATCGATCAATTTAAAGCATCTAGGCACATATTTGAACAAATAACAGGAAATCTAACACATTAAATACGATTATACCAATTACCCAACACAAAACAACAACAAATTTACCTATTTAATTTTATTTTAACCACAAAAATAAAGTACAGGGTTCGAAAAACCAACCTTAATGCCGAATTTCAAATTTGAATAGCTAGGCGGCAAAGTTCACCAATTCCGACCATGATTTCACACAAAAATGCAGGTAAAAGCAATAAAATATGGAAGATCAAAAGTTGGGTGAGAGGGTACAAGAGTTAAGAATGAGAGAAAATGAGGATTTTGAAATTTAAACCGTTTGGCCTTTAAAACCTTTCAGTTCGTGGCACCTTTGACGGTGTAAGTCATGCTCGCCGACCCACTCGGCGATTCACCGAGTGGTATTTTACCTCTCCGAGTTTTACAGGACTCCCAGCAATTTGGGGGTTCAAATTGCGGATAAAATCGGGCTCGTCAACCTATTCGGTGAGTCGCTGATTAAACATTTAACCCGCCGAGTTTTACAGAGTTCCCCTTCAAGCTTGGTGGTTCCAACGGCGGTCCAAGTTGCTTATTAGACTTAACAGGTAAAATGCCAAGCACATTTCATCTGCAGACATAGAAACTAATAAATGATATATTTTCAAAAAGCTTCGCGATTTTAAAATTTGATCAAGTTTGTAGCGCTTCGGATTTGAAGGATATGAAAATGTTAGTAAGAGAGTTTACATATTTGGTTCTAAAGAAAAGTGCTGATGAAACATGTAACTATACACAACAAAAAATTTTATGGTGTGAGAGGCATAAAAATGAGTTGGTGTATGAGGGATTATTGTTTAATAAACTCTCTCCTACCTTTTACCCCTAGCCCTCTTTTCTCACTTTCTTTCCCATCAATCTTTACTATTTATCGAATAGAGTAGATTTTATCATCTACCTATTTATTTATTTATTTTATTTGATAATTGACACATATATTTTTTTATTTTATTATTATATTAAAAATATGAGAAAGAAAAATAAAGGAGGATATTATTAGTTGATAGTAAAACATTTACTGACGAGATAAACGTATAGGTAGTCAATCAACTAAACTATTAAAATCTCTCATTTGATACATGCATATATGTTTGATTGATCGATTTTTTACTTAGCATATCAAATTATTTATTATTTTTATATTAATAAAGTATAAATATTTGGTTAATAAATCAATTTTTATATTATATCAAAGTAGATAATAGTAAATATTTGTATATAAAAAATTTCACATTATGGTTAATATTTTTATATATGATTATTCATCATAAACTAGATTAGATCTAATTATATGGAATAGTGTAGCATTTACATCATATTTCATAAAAGTTAAATTTAATCAAACTAAAAAAATCAGAAAATTGAAAAATAAGATGTTATTTTTTATTTATAATATCATAAAAATTAATTAAAAAATTGATGCTATTAGTACTAAAAATAACCAATTAAATGTTTATACATGTACCAACGGAGAATTTTAATAGTAGCTTAGTTGATCGAATATCTAAACTTTTATGTCGTAAGTGAAAATTTTATTCATCATGTAATTTTCTCTTTCATTTTTCATCTCGTATTCTTGATAAAATAATTTTTAACTTTTTAAAAATACCTATCAATTATCAAAATGAGAAGATAAATATATTATAAATAATAGAAAGAATTGAGTAAATATATTTCACAATAGAAAAAATTGATCAGAAAATTATAAAGATAACTACAAAAATAAAATATGCAAGGAAAGAAAGGGATAAAAGGTAGGAGAGACACAATGAATGAGGTAGGACCCACATATTTTTTATTCAAAAATAATCCCTCATATACAACACATATCTATGCCTCTCACACTATGACATTTATCCAAATACAGTTGTTCATATCCGCATCTGCTCTTGTAGATTTGGTAATGCTTTATATGTCTCAGGATATGGCTAATAATCAATTGTTGATAAATTTATTCATAAATTTATCAATTAATTTAGTACATTAACTGGAGATGCTTCGGAAGTTTGTGTCCCTTTAGTATCAGTGTTTCTAAACTTCTGAAAATCGCGGTTGGGGTTGATGATGAGCTGTAATTGGTCAAATCAAACATTGGAAAATTATGGGATTCTACGCGATACAATTATAAAACTTGTAATTGGTCAACTATTGAGCACAAATAATCCTCAGGCTTGGCAGCTCACCGATGACTTAGCTTCACTAGTCTTCGATATTTTGAGAAGCAATGATCCTGCAGCTCTTAAACGCGGGCATCACATCATAAGGATGTCAAAGAAGTTTTTTGTGATGACTCCAATGCATAATATTAATGAAGAATCCTCTCAACATTTTCACATATTTATCTCTTCATCGGTGCTTTCAGATTAGTAATGTTTTATCTGTCTCCAGATAAGGTTAAGAAACATGTTGCTGATGAATCCATTCATAGATTCATCAATTCATTGATGAGTAGTGATTTGCATATGAAGATATACAGTGAATGTGCTCGATTGATATTAGTGTTCTGTAAGTTAATGAGAAGAGATATTGGTCTTGAGGATCCCTTGTATAGATTTTGTCGGGGTAGTATAATGGATATAGTAGAGCTTGTTGGGGTTACAAAGTGCAAGAAAAATGTTGCTAATGAATTGTTAGCATTGAATGATGCTTTATGTTTGTTCATGAGGATGTAGTTGTTGATTTATCCCACAAGTTAGAATTGAGTATGGGATCAGTTGATTCTACAGCGTTAGCACGGATGAGCATTATGAATAATTTGCTGAGTATATGTGTTTGGTGAGGGCATGGTTGCAACAACCTTTCAACTCTAAAAGTGGTAAAACAGTGTATGAGAGAGTACATTAAAAGCTTGCATCATATTTTGTCTAACTTGCATATCATTTTATATGATTTGCTAGATAAAGCAGAGTGACACCTAAGGAAATTGGAAGATAAGTTGTTGATTAATTAACGCAGGTTTATCGTATCATGGTGGTTTCAGTATTTGTAATATTGAAAGAGTTAAATAGCATTTCTAAGTTTTTTAACAACTCAGAGGTCTTTTGGCAGAAGTTGATCAACAAAAACTTTAACTGTGCTTTCTAATCGGGATATATTCAGAGAGTTTTGATGATTATCGCTAGATCATTGAGAATAAGGAGGTAACAAATTTCAAAGTATGGAGACATTTCACAATGAGGATGCGTGAAGAAGCTAGAGGTGGAAACAAGGAGGAGTCATACAAATAAGGATCCTTTGAATAAACTGTTGATAAGGATCCTGCATTGCTGCGAGGCGATCTGTTATTGCAATTCAAACATGAAGAAGTTGTTGGGCCTGGAGTATTAGTTCTTCTTAACTCAAAAAACTGAAAATAAAGGTATTAACATCAGTTTATAGCATAAATTCGGCATCTGAGGACACTAAAACTATCAAAACAAAGCCCTAAATGAGTCCAAATCTCAGACTCATCAACACCCCCAACTTAAATGTTTGCTTGTCCTCAAGTAAAACTCAAGAGCAGCAATTCAATAAGGATGTTTCAAATAGTGTTGCATAAGACTCAATATGAATGCACACAACAAGGTTCAAAATACTCATACAATGATCAGTTGTGCAATCAAAGATTCAAATTGTGATTCACCATTATCAAAGATGCTCAAGTTCACAATACGTGCTTCAAATGCAAGTTAAAGTTCAACAAAGATACTCAAATGCCCTCACAACAAAGATGACTCCATATTCACACAAAAGTCTTCAACAATTTAAAGTTATGTAATCACATAAAACTCTCACACTCACAAAGATGAACATATGAATGACTTCACTCATGTGCTTGCCTTTATTTTCCAATCAACATTCGTTTCAGCTCACTCAATATAACAAAGGACTTTTTAAGGCTTGTAACGGGGTTGAGTGTAAAGGTATGGTCATTACGGATTAGCGGCTTCTACCTTCATGAAGTATGGTCTGAACATCACTTTCCTCCTTTTATTTAACATTTCAAATATGCTCATAATCCACCCCATTTTTCAACTTCATATGAACTATCGGATACCCCATTTCTTCTACAATTTACACTACTTTATTTCACATCTTTTTCGATCTTTTTCTTTTATTTTATCTTTTTCATTTCCTTTTCTCTTTTCTTTTTTTTTACATGGAGCGGTCCCATGTTTTTCAAAGCCATCACACGGGGGGATTTTTCACACTTCTTGAGTTTCCTTCTCTTTTCACCATACCTCCAACTTAGGCTTTTGGCCTTAGTTGGCTATTCAAACAAACCATACTTCATAAAAGTTATGGGTGAATGGATAAAGAGAGGTCATAATCGATCAAGTTTCTTCCAAGAAAAGGGTAAGCCTCAAACGGGGCCAAGCAAGGTTCACACATCTGACAAGGTTGGCCACAAAAGAGGTATATTGTCAACTTGGTTCACTCTTCAAAATTCTTGCCAAATATCATTTCAAAGTGTTTGCATCACTCAATCAACCGGACCAACGGGGCAAATTCTAGGTGTCATCACACACAATGTTCAAAGTAATCTCATCAGACAAGGCATCGGTACCAATATCAAACAAGACTCCACACGTTCTAACTAGCGTGCAATGTTCATCACAAGACACTCATTCAACAACTAGCTAGTCACAACGAGACGCTAAAAGTTCACATATTGTTTATGCAACTTCATTTGCCTCATCGTAGCCGTACATTCATTTGGTTTAATTAAGAGCACTATTCGAGTCATCGGTATTGATCACAACCAGCACTCAAATTTGCACAAGAACAGCCACAACCACACGCAAAAGAAGTGGCCAAATTTTAAAATTAGGCTCAAAACCATTTTCATTCAAAACAATGGGCCACAAGATAAGACATCCACAATATCAAGATCAAGGCATATATATATATACATATCAACAAAATAAGCCCAATATTCACAAAACAAAATTAATATCACAAGAGGTAGGTATGGAAATACCTCACCCCACCCAATAAAAATAAGCAGTTATCCTCCAAAGCAACTAAAACAAAATATTCACTCAAGCAACTGAGACGGAGGTAAAAATCATCCTACCAGTCTAAGCCTGGGTGACATCTGCATCTCAGTCACTCCGTCTGTCAGGGCATCAGTGCCCGGGGTCACACTTTGAGGTTGGGTATCAATGTCCGTTGTCTCATCATCATAAACTCCACTAGAGCTCACCATAGAAGTATCTCTCAAAGTGGCGTGTCTAGCTATCTCGAACATGACACCATCTAAGTTAGTCAGGTCATCATAAGCAGCTGCATCTCGCACCTCAAGTTGCTCTTATTGTTTCAGTCTCAAACTAAATAGCAACAACATCATCCATAGTATCATCTCCGGTGGTAGTAGGAAGAACATCCGCACAGAAGGGAACATCTGCACTCGGGTCATCTGGGGTCTCCAACGTCCCAAATAGCGAAGTGAAGTCTGTGGACTTCAGATGGTCTGCATCCTTTCTAAGCTCAGAAACATTAGCTTTCAAAGTCGTCACTGCATCAGTAACACCATGCCCTCTCTCACAAACCTCTACTCTCATTGTGAGGACATCAATAGAAGCCCTGAGAGGCGTCAATGCAGCAATAATAGCTCTCTCAATCATCGAAGGAACCTCGACCTCTAGCCGAGAAGCCTGCACATCGATAGATTGGGCTAGGTGCCCCATCTTGAGAAGCATGGCTGGGGTGATCGAAGTCATGGAGGCAGTAGTACCAGCAACAGATCTTGGGTGCTGGGAAGCAACAGCAGAACATGGGGCCTTAGAAGGAGTGGGACTGGAAGTTCCTGAAGACCCGGAGGCCAGAGTAGGCATGGCTACCTCTACAAGTATTGTATCTATATCTACCTCCGGGGATGTATCCACTGGAGCTGCCCTCCTCCTATCAGCCTCGTCCTGTGTGTGCTCGGCCTCTATGCGCCAAATGTCAGTGGCAGATATGGGTTAACCTCAATATCCCTCTTCTCATCAAGAGAAACTCCTCCCCGACGACACAAATCTATGATCAGTATTGGAAAGGGAAGGGACGTCTAGAACTTCTTGGCCCTCATGGCCATCTCCTGCTCGATAATCAATCCCATATTCAGCCACATCCTAGCTATGATAAACCAGAGACAGGCCACCTTTGGGTGGCGGAGAATGGACTCGTTCTACGATGGCATGACTATGCTTTTAATAAATCCAAACCAGTATCGAGCCGCTATGATTAGGTCATTTTTCTCAATAGGAGCTCCGGCCTCAATCCACCTCGGGGTGGTGTCAGAAATAAGGGGGGCTAGCCAACCCTTTAGGTCATCCAGAGTCTTTGTAGTAGTCATACTCTGGTGCTCGTGTATGAAATCTATAGCCATCTCAAGTTCAACATTGATATCACCGTTGCTACATCTAACCTTTCACCCTCGAACCATCACAAACTCCACTGGCCTGAAGGCACTAGCCTTATTTTTTCCCTGAGGTACTAGATCACTATATGCTGAGTACAATTCTCAGATCCAGGTGGGAATGTATGGGCCACGATGCCTGGTGAGTATCTCGAATATGTGGAACCGGAGAGTGTCCCACACATCTGGATGTCTGTCCACTACACCATCTGTGGACAATCTCTTTTCTTCCAAGATGGTCCTTAATCCCTGGCCTTTAGCCGGTTGAGTAACCGGGGAGAAGGACCATGAACTGGTGGTGTTGGGACCACCGTCTGTGCTGGAGTAGGCACTGAATCTGAAGTAGGAAGGGTCGGCTCCGAAATCCTACCCGGATCCTGACGAGCTTTGGAACCAAGCTCTGCTTACCGGGCCTATAACAACTAATTATCCTCAGGCTCAGAGAATAAACTTGTGAATCAAATTACTCCCCCTCACTGCCGGAGTTGTACTCCAGTGTCTCAGTTATGAGCGCTTTACCCTTTCATTTGCCTCCCTTTGGAGGTAACTTCTTGCCTTTTCTGTGTAAAGCAATTGTTTTCTCATTTATCACGATCATTCATGCCCACTTTCGTGGCGGCATGCAACTATCATTCAAGTTTGGTCTAGCCATTCCTGCAAACCACATAGAAAAATGTTTGAAAAAACTCAAGAAAAATGCAAAAATTTAGTTGCAGAAAGACTTGTTGAACCAGTCGACACGCTATCGAGTCACTTAGGCGATCCATATTGGGCTCGCCCAAACTACCAGTGTGAAAAATTGCAAAACTCAAGACAGGTCGATGATGTTCAGGGCCACTCATCGAATAACCAACACTAATCAGCAAGCTCGAAGTAGCCCGCCGAAAGTTACAGTGTATTTTAAGGGTTAGGGGCGCAGAAAGTGTGATCAAGAAGGCCTTTCGGCGAGTCGCCCAATGAACTCAGCGAGCTCATGCATCTCGCTAAAAGTTACAGAACAAACTCAACCATAATTTGAAATTAAAGGCGATCTTTGGGGGACTTTGGCGAACCGCCGAACCACTCGGCGAGCACGACGTAGCTCGCCAAATGGCCCAAGTTGCCAGTTTTGAACCCTAAGCTCAAAATCAAGCCCGCAGCCCCCAAATTCAAAATAAAACACAAACACCATTCAATTAAAGTCAGACCCATACGACCCATTCCCTCGAGGTACTCAGACTTCCCCCGATTTGGCTAAAATTGGTCATTTGACGACTTATGCCCTTAAGAATGACGTCAAACGTTTCATCATTCGGCAAATTATAATTTGGGGTTACTTAGACTTCACCCCACTAGAATCAACACATATAAACTGCAACCCAACAATTTAACTCGATTTTTCAAGCAAGAGCACGTGTATCGATCAATTTAAAGCATTTAGGCAATCTAACACATTAAACACGATTATACCAATCACCTAACATAAAACAACTAATTTACCTATTGCATTTGATTTCAACCAAAAAATTAAAGTAAGGGGTTCGAAAAACCAACTTTAATGCCAAATTTCAAATTTGAATAGTTAGACGGCAAAGTTCCTCATTTTCGAGCACAATTTCACACAAAAATGCCTGTAAAAGCAATAAAATATGGAAAATCATATGTTGGGTGAGAGGGTACGAGAGTTAAAAATGAGAGCAAATGAAGGATTTTGAAATTTTAAATCATTTGGAATTCCAAATCATTTAGTTCGCGGCACCTTTGGCGGAGTAAGTTGTGCTCGCCGACCCACTCGTCGATTTGTGGAGTGGTGTTTCACCTCGTCGAGTTTTATAGGACTCCCAGCAATTTGAAGGTTCAAACGATGGACAAAATAGTGCTCACCGACCTGTGCGGGGAGTCACTGATAAACATTTACCCTGCCGTGTTTTACAGTGTTCCCCTTCAAGCTTTGTGGTTCCAACTGCGGTCCAAGTCGGGCTCGTCGACCTATTCGGCGGGTCACCAACTGGACTTTGGCTCGCCAAACTACCCATATTACAACACTTTTCACTTTTCAACCTGCACAATCAACACTCATTATTCAATATCAAAAACTAAAGCATTATAAACTTGGGTGGCCTCCCAAGAAGTACCTTACTTAGTGGTACAACGAAAGTACCCACGTATGGATCATTCTTCGGGTTTGCAAAGGTATCACTTGGTAGGGCCCCTTTTGGCCTTGGATTCAAATGAGAAGAAATTTTACCCATTTGCATCTCCAACTGGTTGAATGACACGAAATGAGAGGTGACCGTTTGATTAAGTGTAGAGACATTGTTGAGAATGCGTGAGAGCATGTCTTCCATACGGACATTTTTAGATTCCTTGGGCTTTTTATCGCTCATGGGGTGGGACGTACCTGTAGTTATCACCCTCTTTTCCCTTCCAAGTGGCGTTACGATCACACCATTCTCGGTCACGGTCTCTCCATCCTTCATCTCTATTTCAGCCAGGGTTTCCCTCGACCTTGGATAGTTTTGCCGATATCCACCTCCTTGATTAGCTAGGAAGTTCACTTCCTCATTGTAAAGTGCTTCAAAGTGAGCTTCGTTAGGATTTACTCCACCAACACTAATAACATTTACACTCTTTGCACCACAATCCATCACATTTTTTGCCAAGATATCCAGTTGGGTCATTATTTTGGCCCTGTTTTGGTCTCTCTCCTGATTCTTTTCGATATGTTCTTTTGTCACTCTAAAAGTGAGAGGAGACACTTGGTCCTCACGAGTATACCATGCTCTGTTTATCTTGGTAATGCCATCAACAAGTTACAATGCTACTTCATAGGGTTTTTACATTATACCACCGGGAAAAACTTGATTAACAACTCCTTTGTTAACCAAGTCAAGGCTCCTATAGAAGTACTGCTACAATTTGTGATTCGACAACCCGTGGGTTGGACATTGAAGTACTAATTTCATAACCCTCAGCCATGTCTCATGGATAGGTTCACCTTCAAAGCGCATGAAACCTTGCATACTATCCCTAAGGGTCGTCATCCTTGACGGGGGAAAGAATCTCATATGGAATGCTGTAGTAAGCTCATCCCAAGAGGTGATGGAATCCCCTGGCAACTCAGCCAACCATTTACTAGCCTCACCCATCAAAGAGAATGGGAACAACCGAAGGCGGACTGATTCTTGTGAGTTATTGATTGAGAATGGACCACAAACATCCATGAAGTTTCGAATATGTGCACGTGGGTCTTCGTGAGACAATCCTCTATATAATCCTTTCATTCGGAGGAGCTGCAGCATTGTGCTCGTGACATAGAAAATGACATTCCCTTCAATTGTAGGTAGATGTATTGCACCCATACCACCCAATGGAATTGGGTCATTTACATCATTGAGGTTCCCAATATCATCTTGGTGGCCCACTTGGCTATCATTGCTCCCATTTACGCTCATCTCTTCTTTTGTTCAACACAAGCAAAATAAAAACCAAAAACTAATGTAAGTAGATTCAACTACAACCAAAGAGATCACAATTCAACTTCACTAAAAGAATTTTACACGACACCAGTCCCTGGCAGTGGCGCCATTTTTTATTAACGTTTCAAATGTACCTCATCCTATTCTAGGTGCAAACGATCATTAAGTAGTATAAAACCGAATAAACTAGTTGGGGTCGAACCCACAGGGAGTGGTACGTGTTCAAATTCTATTGGGAAGTACAAAAGTGATCTAACAAGCTATAGGAATAGAAATTATCGAAAAAGACATGAAACAAATCAAAAGGGATTAGACGAATGTCAGATGGGGGGGTTGCAATTATCAGCTACATTGCAATCACACAAAATTGAAATAACAATATGGAGATGAATTATAGGGATGTGATCGATTATTGGCAAATTTCGATATATGGGTAATTGTAACTACTAATACATAGCTAAATATTAGTGGGTATGCTAAACTATGAGGGAGNTCACAGAGTCAAGGCTCTTATAGAAGTACTGCTACAATTTGTGATTCGACAGCCCGTGGGTTGGACATTGAAGTACTAATTTCTTAACCCTCTGCCACGTCTCATGGATAGGTTCACCTTCCAAGCGCTTGAAACCTTGCATATTATCCCTAAGGGTCATCATCCTTGACGGGGGAAAGAATCTCACATGGAATGTTGTAGTAAGCTCATCCCAAGAGGTGATGGAATCCCCTGGCAACTCAGCCAACCATTTACTAGCCTCACCCATCAAAGAGAATGGGAACAACCGAAGGTGGACTGATTCTTGTGAGTTATTGATTGAGAATGGACCACAAACATCCACGAAGTTTCAAATATGTTCACGTGGGTCTTCGTGAGCCAATCCCCTATATAATCCCTTCATTCGGAGGAGCGACATAGAAAACAACATTCCCTTCAATTGTAGGTAGACGTATTGCACCCATACCACCTAATGGAATTGGGTCATTTACATCATTGAGGTTCCCAATATCGTCTTGGTGGCCCACTTGGCTATCGTTGCTCCCATTTACGCTCATCTCTTCTTCTGTTCAACACAAGCAAACCAAAAACCAAAAACTAATGTAAGTACATTCAACTACTACCAAAGAGATCACAATTCAACTTCACTAAAAGAATTTTAAACGACACCAGTCCCTGGCAATGGCGCCATTTTTTATTAACATTTCAAACGTACCTCATCCTATTCTAGGTGCAAACGATCATTAAGTAGTATAAAACTGAATAAATTAGTTAGGGTCGAACCCACAGGGAGCAGTACGTGTTCAAATTCAATTGGGAAGTACAAAAATGATCTAACAAGCTATAGGAATAGAAATTATCGAAAAAGACATGAAACAAATCAAAAGGGATTAGACGAATGTCAGATGGGGGGGTTGCAATTATCAGCTACATTGCAATCACACAAAATTGAAATAACAATATGGAGATGAATTATAGGGATGTGATCGATTATTGGCAAATTTCGATATATGGGTAATTGTAACTACTAATACATAGCTAAATATTAGTGGGTATGCTAGACTATGAGGGAGATAGCTTTCTCTAGAACTACTAGCCCGAATAAGGTGATTTCTTTCGAACATCAACAAGCATAACAATTAAGAACAGCCCACACCTTAATTCATCCACTCACTCGAGCTAGATTGGTAGGATTGGGTTTATGATTCACTCTCTCGAGCTAAACTCATATCAATCCAATACCTAGAAACCATTAATCAAAAGCCTTGGTTCCAAAACCTCGATCTCTCTCGAGCAAGCTAAGAACACAAAATTAGACATGCATTTGCAACTACAATTCATAAATTAAACTTTGGCTAATGATTAAACCCACTTCAACATAGCATTTAAACTAGTAATTAACAATAACCATAAGCTAATCCAACCCATAATCACATTATCACACCCCAAGAATTGGGGTTTTAGCCAAACATTATAAAAAGGTAAAAACGGTTACCAAATTGATTAGCCATCAACTGGGTAAGAGTATTCAAGCCTTTACAATGTTCCAATTTGAAGAAAATTACTAACCCACTTGCAAAATCTCCGAATTGAGTCTCAAAAAGCCTTCAAGTCTACAAGGAAACTCTCAAAACTCAAAAGAAAACTATTATAAATGGTAGCAAGCTATTGAATTTACAGTTCAAAATTCAATTTATAGTTGCCAAAAATTAGGCACGAAAGGCCATTAGGCGAGGTAAGTCGGGTTCGCCGGGTGGTTCGGCAAACCGCCATTTGATCTCTTTTATCGCCGTTATGCATTGGTTCTCAGCATCCTCAAGTCCTGTAACTTTGGGCGATCCATATTTTCTTCGCGAAACTGATCGGCAATTCCCTGACTGCCCATTCTTGTCGCCGACTTGGTTTCTTCCCTCAGGGCTGACACACTGGAACTTTAGGCGGACTGACGAGTCACTCGGCAAGTGGCCGAGTGGTCTTGGCGATCACCAGGATCACTTTTCTCCACTTCTTCTGCTTGTTATGCTCCGTTTTGTCTGTTAGTGTCCTTGCCTTTCTCCTTAGCTCAAAAACCTGAAAAATCGAGGTATTAATATCAGTTTATAGCATAAATTAGGCATTTGAGGACACTAGAACTATCAAAACAAAGCCCTAAATGAGTCCAAATCTCGGACGCATCACCACCCTACTTTGAGTAGATAGTATAACATTTTATTATTATTATTATTATTATTATTAATAATAATAATAATAATAATAATAATAATAATAATAATAATAATAATAATAATAATAATATTCTTGCTAATGTTATTCCTTTTAAACTTCAATAGACAACTAAAAATTCTCAATTAAACATACCAGAGATTTTTGAACATACAAATATATACCTTTAACTACAACAAAAAAAAAGTAATTTCGGAAAAGGATCTCAAATATATATGAACTTTGATCGAAATTGTTGTAATAATCTCAAACTTTGGGCAGGTCATATTACTCCTCTGCACTATTTAATAGTGTATTTTAAAGATATATAAGTTCCCAGTTGGACAAGTTACTATTTATAATAATGCAAGATTTATGATGTCCATGTGGGCACATATATATCATTAAAATATACTATTAAATAGTGCAGGGGGTAATAGGTCATGCACAAAATTTGGGATTGTTACAGAATTTTCGGTTCAAGTTTGAATAAATTGGGAACCCTTTACCCAAGTAATTTTCTCATCATGTTCACTATTTATAAAGTAATTGATTCACTTTTAAGCAATAAACTCTAACAATTATATTAGTCAATTATTCATTTATTTTCAAGTAATATGTACTTATCACATGATATCATATACAAATAACAAAATTTAATGATGTATACCATTCATAAATATACTAATTTGACCACATTGATGACTAACAAACTAGTCTAACCACTATAATGACTAATACATGTTTCTCATTAAGATAAACTCATCATTAAATAAAATATCCCCAAGAAAGAACTTAGTAAAAGAAATAATAAGACCATTAATTTTATGGGAAAATCAAATAAATAACATTTTGACTATTTTGAGAAAAATCTAAATAAAAAAAAGATTTTATTCACAATTTTTTTATCTATACATTAATTATCTTTAGACCTATTTCTCATTTTTTCCTATAAAGAGATTTCATAAGTTTTAAACTAAACCACACCACCATTTTCATTACACCATTTTACTTCACTTTTCCAATATGACTAACGTTGATAACAACCCTCGCGGTACCACCACAAAATGAAAGACAGCTGATCAAACTCCAATTTATTTCTTCGTTTGTTCTTTACCCAAAGCAGAAACTTAGATTATTTAGAAAAATGAGAAATAGAAAAGTTTGATCGGAAAGAAAGTGAAAAAAGAGGGATAGGGGCTAAAGGTAGGAGAGGGACAATGAATAAGGTAGGACCCACATATCTTTTATTAAAAAATAATTCCTCATACACCAACTCATTTCTATGTCTCTCACGCCATAAAAATTTTCATTGTGTATGGTTACATGCTACATCAGTACTTTTCTTTAGAATCATATATGTAAACTCTCTCAGTAACATTATCATATCCTTCAAATCTGAAGCACTAAAAACATAATCACATTTCAAAATCGCAGAGATTTTTGTATATAATTTATTAGTTTCTATGCCTGCAGATATAATGTGCTTGGCATTTTACCAACTAAATGCATAGTTGCATTATTCTCAACGCAGTAAAATGACAATGTCTCCAACTGACAGGAGAGTTGTCAACTGACAACTCTCCTGTCAGATGGAGTCATTGGTATTTTACGGTGTTAAGAATGCTGCAATTATGCATTTAGTTGGTAAAATTCCAAGCACATTCCATATGCTGACATGTAAATTAATAAATGAAATAAATTCAAAAATCTCCTACATTTTGAAATTTGATTATGTTTGTAGTGCTTTAGATTTGAAGGATATGATAATGTTAGTGAGAGAGTTTACATATATGGTTCTAAAGAAAAGTATTGATGAAGCATGTAACCATACACAATGAAAAAATTTATGGTGTGAGAGGCACAAAAATGAGTTTGTGTATGAGGAATTATTTTTTAATAAAAAATATGTGGGTCGTACCTTATTCATTGTCTCTCCTACCATTTACCCCTTGCCCTCTTTTTTCACTTTCTTTCCCATCAATCTTTTATTTTTATCGAATGGAGTAGCTTCTATCATTTACATATTTATTTATTTATTTTATTTGATAATTGACACAAATATTATTTTAAATTTTATATTATAATAAAAATATGAGAAGGAAAAATAAAGGAGGAAATTATTAGCGGATAGTAAAATTTTTACTCATGAGATAAACGTATAGGTAGTCAATCAACTAAACTATTAAAATCTCTCATTTGATACAAGCATATATGTTTGATTGATCGATTTTTCACTTACCAAATCAAATTATTTATCATTTTTATATTAATAAAGTATAAACATTTGGTTAATATATAAATTTTTACATTATAACAAAGTAGATTATAGTAATATTTGTATATAAAATAATTTGCATTATGGTTAATATATTTTTATATGATTATTCATCATAAACTAAATTAGATCTAATTATATGAAATAGTGTAGCATTTACATCATATTTCATAGAAGTTAAATTTAATCAAACTCAAAAAATGAGAAAATTTAAAAATAATATTTTATTTTTGATTTATAATATTATAGAAATTAATCAAAAAATGATTTTATTAGTACTAAAAATAAACAATTAAACGTATATACATGTACCAATGGAGAATTATAATAGTAGCTTAGTTGATCAACTATCTAAACTTTTATGTCGTAAGTTGAAATTTTATCCATCATGTAATATTTTCTTTCATTTTTCATCTCATGTTCTTGATAAAATAATTTTTAAATTTTTTAAAATACTTATCAATTATCAGAATGAGAAGATAAATATATTATAAAAAATAGAAAGAATTGGCTAAATAAAATTCTCAATAGAAAAATTGATTAGAAAATTATACATATAACTACAAAAATAAAACGTGTGAGGAAAGAAATGGATAAAAGGTAGGAGAGAGACAATGAATGAGGTAGGACCTACACATTTTTTATTCAAAAATAATCCCTCATATACCATGTCACGACCCAAACCGTCGTGATTGACACCCACACTAACTCTCCAGTGGGAGAACCACTACTACAACCCAAACCAAGCAACTAATCTAAGAACTAAGGCATTTAAGTATACAAAAACGAAAATAATAGCTAAAGACTGAAGTTCCCATAAACTTCAATAAAAGATCTAACAACTAACAATGCGGAACAAATAACCTAGAACCTGAAAGTCAATGTACCAGAACATCTAAAGTTCAACAAGTCTAAACAAGAAGGGATGCAACCCCAATCTAATAAGCTAATCAACTAACTAGAACATAAGTCTAAGTCCGAAAATGGTGGACATAGATGAAAGGAGAAGTCATGGCAGCCCGGAAGAATTGGCTCACCCTTGAATTCGAATAACGATCACTGATCTCCTAAGCGAGGTCTGTTAGTTGTCGCTTGAAGATGTCATGTACTCAACAAAAATAAGAGCAAGTGCAGTATCAGTACACAACCACAGTGTACTGGTAGGATCACGCGGCTATCCCACTAAGTGCAACATACATAAGCCATTACAACAATATAATCACATCCATATATCGAACATAACAATATTATCAGCATTTACTAACAACGAACAACTTCACATTTCTCAAGATAAACAATTAAATCAAATCATTGGTCCTCTCATAGAACCTAGACCCAAACAGTTAGCATACCAGAACGTGGTACCCAATCCAATAATTATGCCGAAACATGGAAACCGATCCCATAGTTACGCAGGAACGTGGCAATCTATCCAAGTTAGTTATGCCGAAACGTGGAAACCGATCCATTTAACACAACACAATCACAATCACAAGTATATTCTCAAGATCATACATTTAAGTGATGATTCATTGAATTCATCATTCTTCTATCTCATTCACATCAAGTGTGATCAATAATGCAACATTCAAATACATGCAAGTATCATAATGAAGCAAGAACAAACATACATCACACAATCATAAAATCACAACCATCACCTACCTCGAAACAAGCTTGAAACCCTTAGAAACTTGATCTTTCCCTTTCCGTATTCGTTCCATTTATTTTTTATCTACAAACAATCAATATAATACGTGAATGAATAAACAATCACTAATTACTCGAATTACTAACAATTCTATGAACCCTAGACAAATCCATGATCCTAATTATCCAAATTAGGATTGTTTCCACCATAAAATCTATATAAAAAAAAAACCCTCCCCCATCAATATTTACCCATTCTATTACGTTCTACGGATAAAAAAATGGATTCGGGAAGTGAAAATCATACCTTTTAGCCTCAAGAATGGTGAAAAAATGAGTAGAAGTCGCCTGGATTATTTCCTTAGCTCTAAAAATTGAAAAGTGCATAATATGGTCGTTTAGGGGTTTATTAACGACCTTAAGTCGCATTGAGCCTGCCACATAGACCCTTAGACCGATGTAGTGGCACCGCCAGAGCGCCCAAAAGTAGCACTAAAGCAGCTTGCACGAAATAGTGAGCTATTTTAATAGTTCCAAAATCCCCATTTCAAAACACACCTCTAAACCACGACGCTCAAAAAATACCCTTCTCGCTAAGATTGATTCTAGGAGTTCTACACACCCGAATTCAATTCCGTAAAGTCATTTGAATTCCTTGACGAGTTATCTAACTACTCATGTAATCAAAATCAAATTAACTCACCCGATTGTTACCAGATTTCCCTACACCTTAACGACTCCAATTTCATCTAAATCTGGACTGGGTTGGGAAATTTCAAGATACTACGAAAAAGTTTTTCGACCCAAAATTTTCTCCCCATTCGTTTTTCTATAACGACGGAACTCGATCGTTACAATATATACCAATTTACCCATCACTTGTCCCCGAGTCACAAACTTAGAAAAAATAGGCTAAGGAAGGAATGAAGTAGTACCTGAATCAATGACAATTGAGGACACTTGTCTCGCATGTCCCTCTCGATTTCCCAAGTAGCTTTCTCAACTGGACAATGCTTCCATTGAACTTGCACAGACTTAATATCCTTGGTCCTCAACTTGCGCACATCACAATCAAGAATTGCAATCGGCTCTTCTTCATATTGGAGGTCCTTGTCTAACACAATTGAGTCTCACTTAGTGATATAATCCCAGTAACCATGATACCTCTTCAACATGGATACTTGAAATACCGGATGAACACCCGATATATTAGGAGGTAAAGCCAATATATACACCACCTGTCCTACACATTCAAGAATCTCAAATGGACCAATGTATCTAGGACTTAGCTTACCCTTCTTACCAAATCTCATCATCCCTTTCATAGGTACTACCTTAAGGAGAACATTTTCACTAGATTGAAACGTCATGTCTCTTACCTTATGGTCCGCATACTTCTTTTGTCTACTCTGGGCTGCTACAAGTTTAGCTTAAATACTCTTCACCTTAGCTTGAGCATCTTTCACGAAATTAAACCCCCAAGGTTTCACATCTCCAGCCTCAAACCATCCTATGGGTGATCTACATCCCCTCCCATAGAGTGCCTCAAATGGTGTCATATCAATGCTAGAGTGATAAATATTGTTATAAGAAAATTCACACAAAGGTAAGAATTTATCCCAATACCCTCCAAATTCAATCACACATGCCCTCAACATGTCTTCTAACACTTAAATAGTCCTCTCTGACTGCCCGTCTGTCTGTGGATGGAAGGTTGTACTAAAAGTGAGTTGTGTGCCTAATTCATCATGTAATTTCCTCCAAAACTTGGAGGTAAATTGGGTACCATGGTCTGAGATGATAGTGAGGGGCACCCCCATGCAACCTTACTATCTCTTTCACATAAACTTTAGCCAATTGTTAAGCATTATAATCTATTCTTACCGGAATAAAATGGGCTGAATTAGTCAATCTATCAACCACTACCCAAATAAAATCAAACTTCCCAAAGTCTTGGGAAGACCAACCACAAAATCCATGGCTATTATTTCCCACTTCCATTCCAGAATCGGCATTCTTTGAAGCAAACTCGTAGGCCTTTGATGTTCATATTTCACTTGTTGACAATTTTCCCACTTCGCCGCAAACTCTGCTATGTCTTTCTTCATGCCCGACCACCAATAAATTCGCTTCAAATCTCTATACATCTTGGTCACACCCGGATGAATAGAATATTGCGAACCATGAGACTCTGCTAACAATTTCTCAATCAAGTCATCTACTCTAGAAACACATATTCTCCCTTAGAAATTGAGCACACCATCCGCATCAAGAGTGGTATCATGTGCCTTACCAATCGCAGTCTTCTTTCTAAGCTCCTCCAAATTCTCATCCTCAAATTGTTTGGCCTTGATCTCCTCAATGAATGTGGCCCTTACTGCAATACTAGCTAACACCCCACTTCTTTCTGAGATACCCAACTGCATGAATTTAGACTGCAAGGTGATACGCTCAAATTACACCTCCCTACAGAAGTATAAACGATCATTATCAAGTAAAGAACCCAACTTGTAGGTTGGGATCGATCCCATGAGGAAAAATGGTTTAGACTGTACTTAAACCAACAATTATATTCAATTAGTCAAATTACTTCCAGAAACAGGTAATAAAAAGGGGGGTTTTGTTTGTGTGAAACAAATAGTAAGAATTAATAAGTAATCAGTAATCAAAACTCAACTTTGGTTGTTATCAAAATAAGAGAAATAACTAGGGTATACGTGTTCCCCACAAACTCATAACGCAGTAATCCTAATAATAGCAATATTTTCCTAGTATATTACATGCAAAGTGATAATAGGTATCTCTAAATCCTTGGTCCGGCATCCAGAGAATTTCACCCCGCACCTTGGTCTAGCTATATGTGTATAATTTACTAACCCTTACATTTACCTTATATTAGACGTCATAATCGATGTTTGGCTTAGTTATTACTTCTCACCAATCGACACTAGCCTATTAGATAGTATCACACTAAATCTATGTTGATAATTCTTTTCTTGTTGATTACCTCCTTGGTTGGGCAAGTAGCAACAAGGCGAGTTCTAACACGTGCACTCGTTAAAAAGATTTCTAAACGAAAGAATTATCAATGCATGCAAAACACTATTACATAATTGCTTATTTACTATTCATAGTTTGTTAATCGCTCATGGTTCCCACAACCCTAGTTGTGGATTTAGTTATCCATATTAGCAAGAACACAATTCATAGTTTTAGATGAAGGAATTATGAACTTACGTAAAGAGAATAATAAACCCAGAAATTTAACTTGAATTTCAAAGCCAAAATCTTCAAAACGAACTTAGGAAATCAATAATTGCTAGGGTTGCAAATAAATCTCCAAAGTCACAAAGTAAAACTAGAATAATAGTGTCTAACCCCCAAAACGAGGTTTACATGCCCTATTTATAGAAACAAATCCTAAATTAAAAGGGAAACAATTTAAGGAAAGTTTGTTCAGGTACGCGTCTTCATTCCACGAGACTGACTTAAGGACCGTCGATGGATCTATGGTCCGTAAGTCCCTTCCGTCAGCCAAGACTTAGAAAATATTTCAGCTTCAAAAAATCAGCTTCTCTGAAGCAAACGACGGACTTGCAGTACGGACCGTAGATCGATCTACGGTCCGCCAATCCCCTCCGTAGCTTCACACTTAGAATCTTCAAAAATCAGGTACTGGAACCCTCCCAGTCTCATTCTACGATAAATCATTACGGTTCGTAGATCAATCTACAGACCGTCAATGGCAACCGTGGTTCCACACTTGGTCAGATTTCCCTGATTTGTTATCCATACCTTGCCTGCTGATCTACGACCATCATCTACAGACCGTCAATGGACCTACGGTTGGTAGATCACTTCCGTGAATGCCCTTTTTCTGCATTTTTCTCAGCTGTCTCTATACTTGTACGCCTGAACATCTTTCCTGCAAAATACCATAAAAATACATAAAAACCAATACAAAAAGGCCCTAGACACACACAACTTGTAAGTGAAATGTATTAGAAATACCTTAAACTCACGGTATATCAACACCCTCAACTTAAATTCATTGTTTGTCCTCAAGCGACGCACTACGACTCTAAACGACACTTGTATAGAAGCAAGCATTTCAGGCCCAAGCAATCACATGGCTCTCTACCCCCGTCACTTTGCAGATGCAACTTCATTATCTTAGACTTGACAAGCTAATCCATGCAGATCAGACCATGACACAAATCAACCAACTGACACACAACAAACACCTTCTCACTGTCACCAAGGTACCAACTTTCCGACAATGTAACTAGTGCCCTTACTTCAAATGAAATCCCTTTCTCACAAAAATTGAATGTCATTCATGGTACAAGGATTTATTCAACACTCACGCTCAGAAGTAATTTCAAATACAGTTAGTGCTTACTGCCATAAGCTTGCCCTTATTTTCACTGCTTAAACTCTCCAAACTAGACTAGGATCACTATAGGACTTTATTGGCTTGTAACGTAGGCTCAGGGTCAGGTGTGGTACATTTGGGTATTGCTTAGTGACTTTCTACCCTCCTTGACATTACACTAGGCTTTTAACTTCTTTTTGCCCTATTTCTGTCATTACTATTGCCTTGCCTTCTTTCTCTTCATTTTCTTCAACCACGAAAGTGACTTTAGACTTTGTAGCTCTTTTTACTTTTATTTAATTTTTTTTTTGGCTTTCAACAAGTCACAACCTTTCCTCCCGTTTTCTCTTTCTTTTTTTTCACATCACTCTTTTTCTATACCCATTTTTCTTCCAGTTTCCTCTTTCATAGCCACCCTCAACTTATGGATTTTCCGTTAGTTGAGGTGCACAATACCCGATGTTGGGTCAGGGCCAAGATTGAAGTTACTTTTTACATTAGTTACCCTCAACTTAGGCTTTTGGCCTAAGTCGAACTGCACATGTCCAAGGAGGGACCAGGGCCAACATAGTAGATTATAGGAAGGTGAGTTCGGGGTTTAGAAAGAAATGGTTCACTTTTAGGCTCAAAATTGGATCAAAGGGAGCAGTTAGTTCATTTGGTTGGATCCTTCTTTTAGGCAGTTTGTGGACTTTTCAGACCAATGGCCTATGATCACTTCCTAACCTCTAGATTGAATTGTCTTAGCAGGACTAACCGGGCAAGTTCTAGCTTTGCACAAAAACTGTTTAAACACTCAACGATTCTCACCCACTCTTGGCATATAGTTCTATTATCAGATTACCTAGTTCAAATTTCAGCTCAAGTCATGCCATCGAGTTGATTCAGTATTATTTCATACTCAGAGCCAACACATTCAACTAATCGTAGCCTACAACTTCTAGCATACATCTAAACATCTGACGGGTATCATTTTTTAAAAGCCATCATGCTGCTTTCTGTATCATGCTTCTACACATACAATCCTAAGACATGCCGATTCAACAAAAATTAAGCAGTCCCATGGGGAAAAAGAACACAGGCAAGAAAACCCCAAGCGAGGATTCATGAGTTGGGTTATTCAGATTTCACCCTATCACTCACAATCCATTTACTCCACCCCCAACAAAAATAGATGCAGTTGTCCCCAATACATACAAAAACATTAAAAGAAAATGGATTGGGTAAAGCAAACATGTGGCGCAAAGCGCCGGTGAATCATCAACAAGCAGGGGGGTTCAGTTTCCCAAAACCCGTTGGAACAACAGTGGGGGCACCCTCAGTAGTGCCCACATCAGCAATCATAGCACCCACAATAGTGCTCTCCATCAATCTCTCTGTACCATCAGTGGTGCTCACAACATCCCCTAAAACAGACTGGGCCGCTACAACTGGGGCAGAGCTCGATGCCCCTGCAACTCTCTCACGCACTCTCTGCTGGCGCAGCTCTTCGTCTATAATCGAGGCCCTCCTTGCCTCCTTCCCCTGCCTATGCTGTCTCTTTAGAGCTTTCTCCTCCTCAGTGCGATGAGACCGGTGCCGCTGGCCTTTGGCATGTCCAGGGGCAAGCTCCTCCTCGGCGGTCTCACTGAATAGAGCATCTAGCACTGTATCATCAGTCAGTGCAGTAGGTGCAGCCTAAGGCTCAACTGAAGGTGCGGCAAGGATGGCATTAACATCAGTCCGGAGACTGGCTAAGTCAACCTGCAAAGCAGAGATATCAAGGCATTTATTCACGACCTGGACCTTCTGGTCCATCATCTCCTCCATCCTTCGCTCTATTCTGGCCTCGGACTCGGCTATTGACTTTTGCATCCACAGCTGAATGTGATGCAGCAAGGTGGCCATCTGAGCTTCTAACTTCTGTACTCTGGCCAATGGGACAACAGTAGCTCCTAACTGTAGTGTAGACCGGAAAGAGCTAGGAGCCACACTAGCTGCCTGAGATGAGGAGCTCGAGACAGTGTCGTTGTGATCGGGGATGCTTAGGTCATTGCCCTGTGCCTGCCCCACTGTGTCTGCATGATTGGCACCCAAAGGAGGTACCTCAACCTGAGGCTTTCTACGAGGTGCTGCCACATTGTCGATGTCCAATGCTCCTGTAGGGTTGACTAACTTGTCGCAATGCCAGATCGGCACTCCAGAGTCCCTGCACAAATGAAAAATTAGACAAGGGAAGGGGTAGGTAGTGGAGGTCCTGAATGCCCTCTCGTGAATCTCTGCCAGCAATATGCGGGAAAAGTCAATCTCAACTCCTACTACCAATGCCGCAACCATGACCGTTTTGTCCCACGTGACTTGATTGTCAGCTTTTGTCGGTGACACTCTGTTATGCACCAGCAGCCAGAAGAACTTGGCCACAAAATTTAGTGTGGCCTTTCGGATGCCCAACCGTGGAGCGGCGACCCATTCCGCACGCTTGCTATCTGTAGCAATGTACCTGGTCAACCATAGTAGAACAGCCTCTCGTTGCTCAGTATTCCTCTGGAAAGCGCCACTCCGCACGATGTCCCATCTATAGTCAAACTCAGCTGTGTTGAGAGACCAAGAGTGACCCGTGGTAGGACCATAGAGAAAGCGTCTGATCGTGGCAGGTGATATGTTCACCGGGCACCCTCAAACCAAAGTGGAAGTGAGCAGATCTTGAGCTATGGGCTTTGACCGCTTGGAAATGGAACCGCGGAGAGTGGCAGCATAGGAAGCATAGAACTCCCGCACATTCTCCTCACTATACGTCCCTGGGTCTCAAGCCATCCAGTCACACTTGTGCAGTTTAAACAACCGGTGAATATCTGGAACAGTATGCAAGCTCCCCGTGAGGACTCTGCGCTCCTCTATAATTAGTTGGGCCATCTTCTGTTTGTCGTTGACCATCTTAGCATCCCGATAAATTTACCATTGGCCCTCTACACACCACCTATTTAGCTCGCCGGCTACAAGAGTGGGGTCATCATTCCGTGGTACAGGTATGGACTCCGAGCTAGTTGCCTCATCAGACGAGGCCGCTTGGTCATTCTCTCCAGACCCTGTGGATAAGTTGGCATTGGACAATGCAGCATGGGCAGACTCAGATCGTGAAGAGTGGGCAGACTCGGAGCCTAAAGCATGGGCAGACTCGGACCCGGACATAGACCCCTCTAAACTGGAAGCAGCCCCAGTTGGTGACCCGATCAGTGTGTGCTCCTTATCAGACTGGGAGACAGTGACTACGTCGGGAAGCACCTTTCGAGGAGTGCCTCGAGGTGTAGTGCAAGAAGTCCTAGTGTTGAGAGGCACATATGCTGGATCTGTTTCGGTGTCTGTGTCCTCATCAATTAACCGGAAACTAGGGGCAACAGATTTTGACTTGCCCCTTTTTGAGTTGGTGACCAGCTTCTTGGGTGCCATTGGACCTGCGGGAGCGATATTAGTGCCCAAGACTAACCAAAACTATACTAAGACAAAGTGGAAAAACTATAAACGAACAGAAACAAAGTCCCAAAAAAATTTCAAACAGATCCTACAGTGGTCATCCACGGAGGAGACCTACGGTCCGTAGACTAATCCAGAGTCCATGGATATCTTCCGTGGATCAGGGCACCAACAATATAAGTCGCAGATGAAAACCACGGATGTGCAGAACGGTCTGTGGATTAATCTACGGACCATAGTCCACGTCCGTTGTTTCGCACTTGGTAATATTTTATGTGCATCCAGTGACGAACCTCATCTACGGTCTGTAGATGGATCTACATTCCGTAGATGAGGTATTGCGGATGCCAACTGTGCCAGATTTCAGCCATATTTTTCTGATCAATTATATTTGCCTTATGTTTCAACATTAACGAAGCCTCATCATGCATTTCAACATTCAACTATGCTAGTTCTTCATTCTTAAGATTCCGACTGATCATTTTACCAAACAATTTAGACAAGTTTTGGAACCCTAAGTCGAAACTTACATGTAGACTTACAATCACATACAATAAGGTTAAACAATCACTATCTATCATTCCATGGGCATTGTAATTTTAAAGTTTATCATGCAATTTCATCTACAATTACCCAAGGTCAAGATCCCACTCCCGACTTTCGATATTCAATCTATGAATCAAAATTCAAAGTGAGGGGAAAGTCTATTACCTTACAAGAAACGAGGAGCGGGGTGATGGCGTGACGACACGAAGCTTAGCAAGACCAAGAAATCACCTCTTCACTACTGACCAAACACCAGACCCTTTTTGTGGAATATGGAATGGGTTGTGATTGAAATGGAAGGGAATTTGGGAATTTATGGAAAAGATGATAGTATGGGGGAGTTATGGAGTGATTTAGGGAGTTTATGGGATGGGGGAAACGGTTTTGGGAGTAATGGAGGGAATTTGAAATGGTTTAAAACATGGAGGTTTTTAAATTGGGTGTCTAGGTCGAGTCAGATAGCATTAGGGATTGGACTCACGAGACCCCGTTTATGGTCCGTGAGTCAATCTACGGTCCGTAGATCAGGACCATAGATCACTATCACACTTAGGAAAATATAGACTTACCTAGGATCTACGGACACCATTTACGGTCCGTTGATGAATCGACAGCCCGTCGATGGGGTCCGTAGACCTCTGCACCAGACCATTTTGCTGTAGATTTTTCGTAGTGTACCTGCACATGTAGCAACCAATAGGCTATTATTTTTGTTTTTTTTTATTTATTTTTTTTACATTTTCTAGACACTTTTTAGACACGGACCCTATACTAATTCTTGCCAACACTAAGAACTAAAACACTGAAACACCTACCTAAATTGCTACAAAGATGCAAGTAATCGGAGAAAACTAAACTACTAAATGGAAACCAGAAACCTATCGTTGGCTAGATTGTTCATCTTGGGTTGCCTCCCAAGCAGCGCTTGATTTAACTTCGCGGCACGACGCAAGTGTCTTGATTACTCAGACTTCATCAAGATTGTAGGCCTCAATCACTTCTTGCACAGTTTCAACATTTCCCAGATAGATCTTGATCCTTTCCCCGTTTACCACGAACCTTGTTCCATCCCTATTTTCAAGCTCAACGCCTCCATGATGGAGCACTTTTGTGAGCAAAAATGGCCCGGTCCATTTAGACTTGAGTTTGCCAGGAAACAAGCGCAACCTAGAAATTAATAGCAGCACAAGATCACCAACCACAAATTCTCGCTTTTCAATTCTTTGATCATGATACCTCTTCATCTTTTCTTTGTACAAGGCTGAACTTTCATAAGCTTTTAGGCGAAACTCATCAAGCATATTCAAGTCATTCATCCTTTGGTTAGATGTGGCGCCCCAATCCAAATTTAACTTCTTCATTGCCCACATAGCCTTATGCTCTAGCTCTACTGGTAAATGACAAGACTTCCCATATATAAGTTGGTAAGGAGACATACATATGGGGGTCTTGTATGCAGTGCGATATGCCCATAGAGCATCGTCAAGCTTCCTCGACCAATCTGTTCTATTAGCATTCACAGTCTTTGCCAATATCTGTTTGATCTCTCTGTTGGATACTTCAACTTGACCGCTAGTCTGTGGATGATAAGGAGTGGCTACATTGTGACGGACACCATATTTTTCAAGTAATCCCTTGAACAACTTATTACAAAAATGAGAACCTCCATCGCTAATAATAGCCCTCGGTGTACCAAATCTGGAGAAGATATTCTTTTTCAAGAATGCGATGACACTTTTACCTACATTGTTGGAGAGCGCAATTGCTTCCACCCACTTCGATACATAATCAACCGCAACAAGAATATACTTCATCCCATATGAACTCACAAATGGACCCATTAAATCAATGCCCCATACATCAAACAACTCTATCACCAATATAGGATTCATTGGGAGCTCTTGCCTCTTTGAAATCCCTACTTCTCTTTGGCAACGATCACAAGACTTGGCGAAATCATGAGCATCTTGGTGGATGGTAGGACAGTAGTATCCACATTGCAAAATCTTATGTGCAGTCTGAATACCACTATGATGCCCACTAACAGGTGATGAATGGCATGCTTCAAGTACACTCAACATGTCAACCTCGGGCACACAACGACGAATAATCCCATCAGCAAAACTACGATACAAGTAAGGCTCATCCCAAAAAAATCTCTTCACATAATGCATAAACTTTCTCCTTTGGTGAAAAGACAAATTGGGGGGCACAATATCACTTGCCAAATAATTAGCAAAGTCTGCGAACCAAGGAATCAAATCATGAGTAGCAGCCAATACCTTTTCATCTAGAAAAGCATCATTAATTTCAGCCCTATCTCCAAGCTTCAGCATAGCCTCTTCCTCTAATCTGGACAAGTGATCGGCAACTTGATTTTCGGTCCCCTTTCTATCTTTTACTACAAAATCAAACTCTTGCAGCAACAACACCCATCTAATCAATCTCGGTTTTGCATCCTTTTTCACCATCAAGTACCTCAATGCAGAATGGTCAGTATGCACTATGACCTTAGTACCAAGCAAGTAGGATCAAAATTTCTCGAATGTGAAAACCACCGCAAGAAATTCTTGTTCGGTCACAGTATAGTTCTTCTGTGCCACATTTAGAGCTCTGCTAGCATAGTAAATAGGGTGAAGAATTTTCTCACGCGGTGAAGAATTTTCTCACGCCTTTGTCCCAATACTACACCAAGCGCTAATCCACTTGCATCTCACATTACCTCAAATGGTTTTCCCCAATCCGGTGAAATAATGATTGGTGTTGTAACCAACTTTTTCTTCAACTCTTCGAATGCTCTAAGGCAATCATCTTTAAAATAGAACTTACACTCCTTCTTGAGCAGTTTGCACAACGGATGTGCAATTTTGTAGAAATCTTTGATGAATTTCCAATAAAACCTGGATGCCCAAGAAAACTTCTAACATCTTTTACAGAAATGGGTGGTAGAAGCTTTTCTATTACCTCAACTTTAGCTTTATCAACCTCAATACCTTTCTCTGAAATTCGATGACCCAACACTATACCTTCTTTCACCATGAAATGACACTTCTCCCAATTTAGCACCAAGTTACAGTCTTCACACCTTTTAAGCACCTCGGCCAGATGATCTAGACAATGATCAAAAGAATCACCTACAACTGAAAAATCATCTATGAACACTTCAATAGTTTCCTCTACCATATCAGAAAATATCGACATCATACACCGCTGGAAGATTGTTGGAGCATTGCACAACTCAAATGGCATCCGTTTGAAAGCAAAAGTCCCATATGGGCAAGTGAAGGTGGTATTCTCTTGGTCTTCTGAAGCTATAGAAATTTGATTGTAGCCCGAAGGCCCATCAAAAAAACAATACCAACCCTTTCCTGCAAGTCTATCCAACATCTGGTCCATGAATGGCATGGGAAAGTGGTCCTTTTCAGTCCATGCATTCAACTTCCGGTAATCCATACAAACTCTCCATCCAGTAATGGGCCTCATTGGAACAAGCTCATTTCTTTCATTTGGAACCACAGTCATACCTCCCTTTTTAGGCACGCACTGCATAGGACATACCCAACTACTATCTGCAATGGGATAAATAACTCCTGCATCCAACAACTTGATGATCTCCTTTTTAACTACCTCTTGCATAGGTGGATTTAATCTTCTCTGGTGCTCAATACTGGGCTTATGATCCGGCATGAGTTGGATTTTGTGAGAACAAATATCGAGGGGAATCCCGATAATATGTGCAATAGTCCACCCAATAGCTCGCTTGAACCTCTTTAACACCGCCATCAAGCACTCTACTTGCCTTGCATTCCAATCTGCTGCAATGATGATCGACAAAGTATTCTCTTCGCCCAAGTATACATACCTCAAGTATGTTGGTAGAGCCTTAAGCTCCAATTTAGGTGCCTCCACAATAGATGGTCTTGTGGGTGGGGACTCGCGATTCTTCATGTCTAACTCATACTTCTTTGGTTTGTACCGGTATTCGCACTTGTCGAGTGCGGCTACCAACTCATCATACTCTTCAATACCATCACTATCGAAATTCATCATAACTGCTGCTAGTGCCTCAATACCTAATCGCTCTTCAATTTGCACTTCTGACCCACTCTCCACTCTGTAAGATATAGCAGATACTATTTGGAGCTCACCATTTTGCTTCATGTATCTACAGATATTAAAAGTTGCTTCTTCATTATTCAGTCTGAACTTAATCTGCCCCTTTTCCATATCAACCAACGCACGCCCTATGGCAAGAAATGGTCTCCCAAGGATGATGGGAACCTCAAAATCAACCTCACAGTCAAGAATCACAAAATTCATCGAAAAGATGAAAGACTCTACTTTCACTAGCACATCATGGAGCACACCAATGGGTCTCTTCACAGTCCGATCAGCCATTAGTAACTGCATTGCAGTGGGCTTTGGGTCCCCTAGACCCAACTTCTTGTAAATAGACAAGGGCATGAGGTTGATGCTAGCACCCAGATCACACAATGCCTTAGCGAATTGTAACAACCCTATAGTGCATGGGATCGTGAAAGCACCAGGGTCTTTCTTCTTCTGCACCAGAGATCTTATAGCAATAGCGCTACAATGTTGCAATCTATCATCATCTTCAAAAGTCACAGACCTTTTCTTTGTCACCATATCTCTCATAAACTTGGCAAACCCAGGCATTTGCTCCAAGGCTTCTATCCAAGGGACATTGATAGAAAGCTGCTTCAACATAGTAATAAACCTGCGATATTTCCCATCTTCAGTCTTCTTCACTACCTCTGTGGGAAAGGCCTAAGTATTAGGACCACTTTCTGAGATATCTCCGCTTCTTGCTCTATCGCAGTCTCAGACTTTTCTCTAACTTCCACCATAACATCTTCTTTTCTTATCTCTGTATCCACCACAGACGGCATAGATGGATATATTATTTTCTTTGGATTCTGGATGGTGTTGCTAGGAAGAGTGCCAGGTTGACGCGGGTTCACTGTAGTAGACAACTTGGTCATCTGCTGCTCTAGATGCTTTATTGACACTGCATGGGCATCAACCTTTTGACCAATACTAGACAAGTCGTTTCTCATCTCCTTCACATTTTCATCAGTTGCATCAAACATTCTCATCATCTTCTGCATCATATCTTCAATACGCGCCATATTACCTCCAACTTCCCTAGCACCAGATTCCCGATTTTGAGGGGGAACATAGGGTCCAACCCGATCGTTTCTATTGCCATAGTTGTTCCTGTTGTAGTTGTTGTCGCGGTTGAAGTTCCCATCCCAGACATAGTGACCCTCTCGGTTGTAATTTCCATAGTTCCGACCTTGGTTCCCTTGACCTTGGCGCCAATTTTCCGTGTTGGATCCTTGGGCATTTGGTCGGAAACCCCCCGTCTGATCATTCATCGCATAAGTATCCTCTTCATAGTAACACTCTTCAACTGGTGGTGGAGTTCTAGTTAAGTAATTCACAGCATTTACCTTTTCTGCTCCTCCGCTCACATGTTTCAATACCAACCCCAACTCTGTCCTCATCTGGGTCATCTCCTCACGAATATCATCTGCAGAGTTGACAGTTGTATTATGAACGGCAAATGTGCTTCTCCCAGTATCTGACCTCCTAGTGCTCCATGCTTTGTTGTTGCGAGAGATTCTCTCCAATTTTTCAGCAATATGTGCATATGTACAATCACCATATGAACCTCCAGCAATAGTGTCAAGAACTAATTTATTGTTATCATCCTGTCCTCGATAGAAATATTCCTGCAGCGACTAATCATCAATACGGTGATTTGGAACACCTCTTACAAATGCAGTGAATATGTCCCAAGAGCTGCTCACAGACTCTCCAGGTAATGCTATAAAATTGTTGACCCTATCTTTGTGATTTAGCTTTTTAGACACTGGATAGTACTTCGCTCGGAACACGTCCGCCAGTTGGTCCCATGTAAATATTGAGTTATAAGGAAGCTCAGTGAACCATACTGCAGCATCGCCTGTCAGTGACAGAGGGAACACTCGTAATCCAATGACATCCAGATCTAGGTCTGGTCTTCCTACACAACTTTTGCAAACCACCCTTAGCTTGGCTAAGTGACCATGTGGATCCTCCGATGGCGATCCTGAGAATAAGCCTCTTGCTGTAAGCATCTGCATCAAACTACTAGTCACCACAAATGTGTGCCCTGGAGGTAAAGGGGGTAAGACAATAGGTCCATCAGAGTTTTCAATATTCATGTTACCCCGATAGTTGTCATGTTGTCGTGGGCCTAGTGGATCTTGCGCCCTCAGCGCATCTCCCAATCGATTTTCTACTGGAACTTGGTTGTCCCCACCAACTACCCTCTGCTGTTGTAACTCAACTGCATCATCAAGATTTCCTCCGATAGGATCAATTGGATCTCTTTGATTGTTCATTCTTCGCAAGGTGCGGTTCAGCTCTGGATCGTAAGGAGTAAGTGGTTCACCCTGGCTCCGTGTACTTGGCATACACTAGTGTCAGAACCTGAGAGGGACAAAAACAAAGAGAAAAAGTAAAATTAGGAAATATTTGACTAACGTTCAATAATGTAGTTAGAATAAGTCTAAAAGCCAGATTCCCTGGCAGCGGCGCCAAAATTTGATACGCTCAAATTACACCTCCCTACAGAAGTATAAGCGATCGTTATCAAGTAAAGAACCCAACTTGTAGGTTGGGATCGATCCCACGAGGAAAATGGTTTAGACTGTCCTTTAACCAACAATTATATTCAATTAGTCAAATTACTTCCAGAAACAGGTAATAAAAAGGGGGGTTTTGTTTGTGTGAAACAAATAGTAAGAATTTAATAAGTAATCAGTAATCAAAACTCAACTTTGGTTGTTATCAAGATAAGAGAAATAACTAGGGTACACGTGTTCCCCGCAAGCTTATAACGCAGTAATCCTAATAATAGCAATTCTTTCCTAGTGTATTACATGCAAAGTGATAAGTTAGGTATCTCTAAATCCTTGGTCCGGCATCTAGAGAATTTCACCCCGCACCTTGGTCCGTCTACGTGTGTATAATTTACTAACCCTTACCTTTACCTCATATTAGACATCATAATCGATGTTTGGCTTAGTTATTACTTCGCACCAATCGACACTAGCCTATTAGATAGTATCATACTAAATATATGTTGATAATTCTTTTCTTGTTGATTACCTCCTTGGTCTGGCAAGTTCTAACGCGTGCACTCCTTAAAAAGATTTCTAAACGAAAGAATTATTACTGCATGCAAAACACTATTCCAGAATTGCTTATTTACTATTCCTACTTTGTTAATTGCTCATGGTTCCCACAACCCTAGTTGTGGATTTAGTTATCCATATTAGCAAGAACACAATTCATAGTTTTAGATGAAGGAATTATGAACTTACGTAAAGAGAATAATAAACTCAGAAATTTAACTTGAATTGCAAAGCCAAAATCTTCAAAACGAACTTAGGAAATCAATAATTGCTAGGGTTGCAAATAAATCTCCAAAGTCTCAAAGTAAAACTAGAATAATAGTGTCTAACCCCCAAAAACAAGGTTTACGTGCCCTATTTATAGAAAACAAATCGTAAATTAAAAGGGAAACAATTTAAGGAAAGTTTGTTCAGGTACGTGTCTTCATTCCATGAGACTGACTTACGGACCATCGATGAATCTACGGTCCGTAAGTCCCTTCCGTCAGCCAGGACTTAGAAAATATTTCAGCTTCCAAAAATCATCTTCTCTGAAGCAAACGACGGACTTGCAGTATGAACCGTAGATCGATCTACGGTCCGTCAATCCCCTCCGTAACTTCACACTTAGAATTTTCAAAAATCAGGTACTGGAACCCTCAGAATCTCATTCTAAGGATCGATGACTACGGTTCGTAGATCAATCTACGGACCGTCAATGGCAACTGTGGTTCCACACTTGGTCAGATTTCCTTGATTTGTTATCCATACCTTGCCTGCTGATCTACGACCATCACCTACTGACCGTCAATGGACCTACGATTTGTAGATCACTTTCGTGAATGCCCTTTTTCTGCATTTTTCTCAACTGTCTCTATACTTCTGCGCCTGAACATCTTTCTTGCAAAATACCATAAAAACACATCAAAACCAATACAAAAAGGCCCTAGACACACACAACTTGTAAGTGAAATGTATTAGAAATACCGTAAACTCACGGTATATCACAAGGTCTGAATTTCTTTAGCCAAAGGTCATTTGGTTATACTTAAGCAAGCCAAACTACCCATACTTACCGTTTTTCAACTCAAAGCGTCTGCCATCACATTAGCCTTGCCCAGATGGTATTGAATGGTCACATAATAATCTTTAAGTAACTCTATCCACCTTTGCTGTCTCAAATTCAGATCCTTTTGGGTGTACACATGTTGCAAACTATGAGGTAATGTCACCAGATCTTAAGAGCAAACACTACCGCTGCCAACTCTAAATCATGTGTTGGATAATTCCTCTCATGTACGTTCAATTGACGCAAGGCATAAGCTATAACATTCTTATCTTGTATCAATACAGCACCCAAACGAGAATGTGAAGTATCACAATAAACAATAAAATCTTTACCTTCAACCGGTAATGCTAGAATAGGCGCAGTGGTCAAAAGAGTCTTGAGCTTTAGAAAGATATCTTCGCATTTTTTAGTTCATTCAAATGGTAACTCCTTTTTGGTCAAGTTAGTGAAGTGACTGGCAATAGAAGCAAAATTCTTTACAAATTGATGATAATAGCTAGTGATCCCCACAAAACTCCCAACCTCCGTCACAGAGCTAGGCCAAACCCAATTCTTAACCGCCTCAATCTTTTGAGGATCTATCATTACTCTTCTTTTAAAACTACATGTCCCAAAAATGCAACTGAAGTCTACCAAAATTCACACTTAGAAAATTAGCATACAATTTTTGCTTCCCAAGAATACCCAAAATACTACGAAGATGGTCGGCATGCTCTTCCTCACTTTTCGAATACATCAAAATATCATCAATAAATACTATAACAAACAAATCAAGGAATGGTTTGAACACCCCATTCATCAAACTTATGAAAGTTGCAGGCGCATTGGTCAAACCAAAAACTCATAGTGCCCATAACGAGTTCTAAACGCTGTCTTGGGCACATCTTCAGGCCTAATTTTCAATTGATGGTAACCAGATCTTAGATCAATCTTATAGAAAATTGTTGCACCTTATAATTGGTCAAAAAGATCATCTATTCAAGGCAAAGAATACTTATTTCTAATAGTGACCTTATTCAATTGCCGGTAATCTATACACATTCTCATACTACCATTTTTTTTTCTTAACAAACAAAACTGGAGCACCCCATGGGGAAGCACTAGGATGAATAAATCCCTTATCAAAAAGCTCTTGGATTTAAGCCTTAAGCTCTATTAATTCTGTCGGAGCAATCCAATATGGAGAAATAGAAATGGGGCACGTACCAGGTTCTAAATCAATGCAAAAATCTTTATATCTATCCGGAGGCATACCAGGCAATCATTAGGAAACACTTCTCTAAATTCTGACACCACGGGAATAGACCCAATGGATGAAGCCTGAATCTTAACATCCCTAATATGGGCCAAATAATCCAAACAACCCTGCTCTACTAATTTACTAGCCCGAATGGAGGATATAATCTTAGCTTGCTAAGGGCTTGCACACCCCTTTCCACTCTAAGTTTTCCCTTCCCGAAATTTCTAGAGTTACAGACTTAGTATTACAATTAAGTAAAACAAAATAGGGGGACAACCAAGTCATGCCTAAGATTATGTCTAAGTCAGTCATATCCAAAATCACAAAGTCAGCCGAAGTCTAAAACCCATAAACAAGATAGGACAAGCACAATAGACATGGGTAACTATGACTGAATCTCCAACTGGGGTAGAAAGACGGATAGAGGCATCAAGAATACCACAAATCATATCAAACATGAGGCAAATCTCATGGATACATATGAATAAGTAAACCCCGGATCAAATAACACATTAGCCATCCGGTCACAGAAAAGAATAGTACTTGTGATCACCACATCAGACTCTTTTGCCTCATTCTTGCTCGGAAAAGAATAACATTGAGCCCTATCATCTTGACGAGCCACTTCCCTGCCTGGTTGCACATTGCCCCTACATCCGTTACCATTTCCTCTACCTTCACGACCTCGCTGATTACCTCCCCACCCACCTTGTGGACGTCCTCTACCATTACTACCATTCCCCGCGGGTACCATTCCTCTAGAAGGTTGTTGCGCGATGTCTAATACACGTAGATGGGGAAAATCTCTCCTCATATGCCCAGGTTCTCCACAGTTGTAGCAAGTACGATGAAAAGATAGTATGTCGCCCATCGAAGGCGCGACTCCCTGGCTATACTAAAAATTATAAGATAGAGTTCCCGAGTAGTTACCTGTAGAGGACGACATAGCGGACTGAATTGGCTTGGCTTCAAGCATTGGCCTCCCTGAACCTCTGGAGTAAGAACCTTGAAAGTTGCCTGAATAATTGGCCCTTTTTGCATTGCCTTAGCCTGACCGTCTCGCCTTACCCCCTCCACTTTCTTAACATAATCGGTCACCTCATTAAAGCTCCTCCCTGTAGAAGTCATATGAACAGATAATACTCGCAACTCAGAATTCAGTCCCCTAATAAATAGACGGATCCTCTCCTCCTCAGTAGTCACCAATTGTGTAGTATATCGAGACAAAGCATGGAACTTGGCCTCATAACCAGCCACAGACATACCACCTTGCTCCAAAGCCATGAACTCATCCTTCTTGCAATCTCTCAAAGTTCTAGGCACATATTTCTCTAAAAATAGAGCATGAAATTAGGTCCAAGTGAGTGGAGGTAAAGTAGAGTATCTGCATTCCATATATGCTCTCCACCATTGCTTAACCTTACTTTGAAGTTGAAAAGACACAAACTCAACCCCATGCTGATGGAAAATTCCCAACTTATGAAGCCTCTCATAGCAATCTAACATGAACTCATAAGCATCCTCATTCTCAGAACCAAGAAACACAGGAGCCTTTAGCTTCAAAAACTTAGTCAACATTTCATGCTCATTACCAGTCATAACAGAAGCAACAAAGGACGGAAGAAAGCATCATTTCCTTCAGTCCCACTCATCTTGAGCGTAGTTCTAGAAACAGGAGGATTAGTAGGAGCTTGAGTCTCTTGAGCAGAAGGAAGCACCCTAGGACCAACCAACCCTTTCAAGAATGACATGATTTACCGAGATAACACTGGGTCTATGGGGGAACATCAGTAGTCTCAGCCTCCACCTCTTCCTCTTGTCCAACCTCCTCAACTTTCTCAACATCAACATTCTTCTCTTCAATAACTTTATGATGCGCAGAAGGGTACTCATTCACAGGAGCATTCTCAACAGGATCTCCATTTCCAGCAGGCGCTACTCTTCCACGGCCTCTACCCCTAGTTCTTCCTCTGCCCTTGCCTCGACCGCGACCTTTCGCTGCAAATTCCTCCGCTGGAGTATTGATGGGAGCTACGGTCCTGACGTCGTTATACCTAGTGTTAATGCGAAAGAATTAACCTAGAACTTGAAAGTCAATGTACCAAATCATCTAAAGTTCAACAACTCTAAACAAGAAGGGATGCAACCCCAATCTAATGAGCTAATCAACAAACTAGAACATAAGTCTAAGTCCAAAAATGGTGGACATAGACAAAAGGAGAAGTCATGGCATCTCGGAAGAATTGGCTCACCCTTGAATTCGAACAACGATCACTGATCTCCTAAGTGAGGTCTTTCAGTAGCCGCTTGAAGATGCCCTGTACTCAACAAAAATAAGAGCACATACAGTATCATTAAAGAACCACAGTGTACTGGTAGGATCACACGGCTATCCCACTAAGTGCAACATACATAAGCCATTACAACAATATAATCACATGCATATATCGAACATAACAAAATTATCAACATTTACTAACAACGAACAACTTCACATTTCTCAAGATACACAATTAAATCAAATCACTGGTCCTCTCATGGAACCTAAACCTAAACCCAAACAATTAGCATACTAGAACGTGGTACCCGATCCAATAATTATGCCAGAATGTGGCAATCGATCCCATAGTTATGCCGAAACGTGGCAACCAATCCAAGTTCGTTATGCCAGAATGTGGCAACCGATCCATTTAACACAACACAATCACAATCACAATCACAATCACAAGTATATTCTCAAGATCTTACATTTAATTCATGTTTCATGGCATTTATCATTCTTCTATCTCATTTACATTAATTTTGATCAATAATGCAACATTCAAATACATGCAAGTATCATAATCAAGCAAGAACAAACATACATCACACAATCATAGAATCACAACCATCACCTACCTCGAAACAAGCTTGAAACCTTAAGAAACGTGATCCTTCCATATACGGATTTGTTTCGCTTGTTCTTGGTCTACAAACAATCAATATAATATGAGAATCAATAAACAACCACTAAATACCCGAATTATTAATAATTCTATGAACCCTAAGTCAAACTCATGATCCCAATTATCCAAATTAGGGTTGTTTCCACCATAAAATCTATAACAAAACCCTCACCCATCAATATTTACTCATTCTATACGTTCTACGGATCAAAAAATAGATTCGGGGAGTGAAAAGCTTACTTTTTGCCTCAAGAATGGTGATAAATGAGTAGGAGTCGCATGGCGTTCGTTCCTTAGCTCTAAAAATAAAAAATTTCATAATAAGGTCATTTAGGGGTTTATTAACGACTTTAGGTCGCGTCAAGCCCGCCACAGCGGCCCTCACCCCGTTGTAGCGGCACTGCTAGAGCGACCAAAAGTAGCGCCAAAGCTGCTTGAACGAAATAGTGAGCTATTTTAATGATTCCAAAATCCCCATTTCACAACACACCTCTAACCCACAACGCTCAGAAAATACCCTTCCCGCTAAGTTCGATTCTAGGAGTTCTACTCGCCGAAATTCAATTCTGTAAAGTCGTACGGATTCTTTAACGAGTTATCTAGCTACTCATGTAATCAAAATAAAAATTAACTCACCCAATTGTTAGCAGATTTCCATAGACCTTAACGATTCTAATTTTGTCCAAATCTGGACTAGGTTGGGAAATTTCAAGATACTAAAAGTTTTCTGACCCAAATTTTTCCCCGTTGGCTTTTCTATAATGATGGAGCTCGGTCGTAACATACCAAATCATATCTATGCCTCTCCTACCAAAACATTTTTCACATACAATTATTCATTTCCTAGTCTGCTCATGCAGATTTGGTAATGATTTATATGTCTCAGGATATGGCTACAAATCAAATGCTGAAAAATTTATTCGTAAATTTATCAATTCATTTAGTACATTGACTGGTGATGCTTCGGAAGTATGTGTTCATTTAGTATCAATGTTTTGTAAACTTCTAAAAAACCGCGGTTGGGGTTGATGATGAGCTGTAATTGGTCAAACCAAACATTGGAAAATTTTACGATTCTACCTGATACAACTATACAACTAGTAATTAGTAAACTATTGTGCACAAATAATCCTCAGGCTTTTCAGCTCACCGATGACTTCGCTTCACAAGTCTTCGATATTTTGATAAGCAATGATCCTTCAGCTCTTAAACACGGGCATGACATCATAAGGATGTTGAAGAAGTTTCTTGTGAAGACTCCAATGCATAATATTAATGAATAATCCTCTTGACATTTTCATATATTTATCTCTTTATCGATGCTTGCAACTTTAGTAATGTTTTATTTGCCTTCAGATAAAGTTTTAAGAAATGTGTTGCTGATGAATCCATGCATAGATTCATCGATTTATTGATGAGTACTAATTTGCATATGAAGAGATATAGTAAATGTGCTCGATTGATATTACTGTTCTGTAAGCTACTGAGCTTGAGGATCCCTTGTATAGATTTTTTGGGAGTAGTATAAGGGATATAGTAAAGGTTGTTGGGATTGCAAGGTGCAAGAAGAATGGTGCTAATGAATTGTTAGAATTGAATGATGCTTTTATGTTTGT
>NC_064285.1:20113299-20215335 GCF_019186545.1 Solanum stenotomum
CAACGTATCACGGTCCTCAACTTGTTCACGAGTATATACAACCTTAAAATAAAATTAAATAGCTTCTTTAATCCCTAGCTCAAAAATGTTAATGTAAAATAGGATTATCATCACAAGTAAGCTTAGCCTGTACAAATACGACTATGCTCCCAAAACAGTAATTCTGGCCAGCCTAGTACCTCATATCGCAACTTAGATTTGAAAAGGAAAACGGAAAAATTGTACTGTATATCCTTCATAAAAGATGTAGGTACATCTATTAAGGTTGCAAAAAATCAAGAATCACCGCAAAATATATTTTGTACAAAGAGATATCATCAATACACTAACAGTTGTTCATACTGGATTTCTAAATCCGAAATCTGGACAGAACTTGTTCTATGTTGTGTCCCATATTTCGAATCCATAATAGCTAAATTAGAGTTTTACATAAACATAAGAGTTGTAGTTATACGAATTAGATTTCCAAAACATATCAATTCACTGAAAAATGAGTTCTAGAGAACAAGATATTCCAAATGTACTGAACACTACTTAGCTCAAAAACAGATTTCGACTATTCACCAAAGAGAAGGGTGTATCTCGAATTCCAGCCAAAAGGACCAAGTTTTTTTCTTGTGATTTTGAGAGTAATATTGTTAGAGAGAGTTGACCAGGTTTCTTAGAGCTAAGGAACACAAATTTCACTATAGAGGAGGTGTAAACATATAGTCTCAAGAGTGATGTTTATCACATGCGCAGCTGCCTCCAAAATGTGGCTGCCCAAAAAAAAGTTGGCTGCCCAAAGTGTATACATATATACCTATATGTATAACCCTCACCTCCATTTCAAGTTATACATAATTCTAATTAGAATATTATGCAAATACCCCAATACAATACCTTAAATTACGATCACAATTTATGTTAAGCAAGTTTGCAAATATCATAACATTTCAACTTCCCAAAATGAGAATAAAACATACAATAGTGATTAAGCAATGGTGTATCGACAAACGACTCTTAGTTAGCATTTCGGGGTGTTACATATGGTAAGAAAGTAAAGCTCAGTCCCCGAAACATTGATCCCAACATGATATCCAAGAGAGTTTGTAATGTAGCTTATGAGTGGGAGTTACCGCTAGAGTTAACAACAATTCATCCAGTATTTCACATCTCTATGCTAAAAAAGTGTTTGGGTGATCCTTCACTTAATGTGCCTATGGAGAATATTAGTATCAAGGGTAGCCTATCTTATTAGGAGAAACCTATTTAGATTCTTGATCATCAGGTTCGCAAGCTGAGAACCAAAGAGGTTGCATCAGTCAAGGTCTTATGGAAAAATCAGTTTGTTGAGGAGGAAACTTGGGAAGCTTAGGAGGATATGAAGACTAGATACCCTCATCTCTTTTCCTCTAATTTAGTTCAAGTCCAAGGTATTAACTCTTCCTAAAGTACTCATTCAATTCATTCCCTCCTTTATTGTTTTGAGTTCATGAGTTTTATGTCTATTTTGAATTAAATTGGGTGGTTAAACATTTCTCTACCCTTTTCATGCTTAGTTCAGCCATCATTTGAAGACGTATGATTCCAAGAGGGAGATATTGTAAAAACCCAAAAATTTCTAAGCTAAGACCTTAACCATTCTTTATATACATGTAAAATCGTATCGAGTGATTCTTCAATTTCTCATATGTTATAGGTCAATTCTTGAGTGTTGGATTGGATTTGGATATGACATAAGGTCACAAGTGTCACGACCCAGGGGTACACCCTAGATGTAACATGGCGTACAAGACCCTGAGAGGCCTCATACAAGCCACTTAGCTTTCATAACATAAGATAATAGAAATGAGCAAAAGTTTAAAACATTTTCAATAACATCAAAGTCTTTATAAAACGAGCGGAAGTTTATTACACTTGTCTCAAACCATCTAAAACATAAATATCTTTGAGACACATCCCATACAATAGTTCTAAACATGAAATGAAAGACATAAGGAAATGGTGGTCTAATCCTCAAATGCTATGAGGACTCACCAAAACTTCAAATCTTGCTCTACTATGATCCTAGCCACGGGTATGAAAGTCGATATCGCTGGACCCTACATTTGATAAGAATGTAGGCAATAGTATGCGTTAGTACAAACATGTACTAAATATGATAGCTAGCATAAATCATCAACATAAGCATAGTATAAGCATTAGTCATCTTAGGACATACTCCATAAGCATAAGAGATAACAACATAAGTCATAAACATAATCAATGCACATAAATCATCATAATAAAGGAGGGATACTTCTCAAGTAACCTCAACTTATTCGTAGTTAAGACTTGGGTTCTTTGCCTCTAGTCATTCATATCATGGAAGGCAACTCAAGCAACAACCCAATCTAACCTATTATCGTATAAGTAAATCTCATACTAAAACATGCTTACAATACTTCCTCATAAAGTAACATTGTTTCATCACAACTATGCTACTTTGATTAGGGACTAATCCCTCTTTAGCTATTTCTTCTATTCATAGAAGAGTACTTCTTTACTAGTCCAATACAAGTCATTACCCATGAATGGTTACTATTTACCAATTCAAGGCTATCAAAGAAAAACACCTCATTATGCTAGACCAAGCTATAATGGAAGGCATTCTCTCATGCAAGTCCAAGATACTCAAGGAAGGGTACTATTGCTCAATCCAAGCTATCATGATATGGTGTGGCCTCACCAAGTCAATCTACCATGCAAAGCACTCTATTGTGATAAATTCAAGCTAACCATTGGAAGGGTACTATTTCTCAATCTAAGGCTATCCATGAGATCTACTGACTCAAGCTACCATGTATGGTATTGTCTTACCAAATCAAGCTATTCATAAAGGGATCTCATGTCACTACTTCAAGCTATCATAGTTCAAATGTGCTTTGATTCATTTTAGGTGAGCAAGCCTTTCAACCTAGAATCATTCTATGTGAGAAAACCTTTCACATTTATACATTCATACATTCATAAAGTAGATTATGTGGGTAAATCCTTCCACAACAATTCTATCTACAAATAAACATTCATAGTATAAGCTTTACTCTCAAAGCCCTAATGATCATCATTCATTAGATGAATCCTTATTTCTTAGTGGATCTACTTAGTTGAGAGGTTCTACACCCCGGCATGATATATGACAGTTTTGGTTGTATAGGCGACACGGTGTATCATCACGTAAATCATAGTGATAGTTGTCGCTAAGGAAATTTCCTAAATAGGATTAAAGTGTATTTTTAATATATCACTTATTATGTTGAGTTTCAGAGATGATGAGTAAGTACTTGTAATGTTATAAATGATTTAGTTCCTTTATTTCTTCATATTCAACATGAGTATACCTTTATTTATTACAATCACTTCAGTTATATTACATATTGGTACATTCAATGTAGTGATGTCATTTGACCTGTATCTTTTATGATATAGATACAGGTGTTTAGGATCATCAACAAGTGCTTCGTTCAGATCACTTTGCAGTTCCCTTTTGAGAGTTTTGCTGAGTCCTCATTGCATGTCAGAGGGCCACATTTTTCATTTCTGTATTAACTTTGGGGCATCGGGAATCTTTTCCCGACGTCCATGTTGAACTTAGAGGCTTCATATATAGCTAGAGTTGAGCTGTTTTCAGAAATTCTCTCTTTAAAGTGTTTTGGGAGTATTATATTTTGCTTAGATAAGTATTTGAGACAGTTAAGTTATATGTTTTTTCTTTAAAACTTTTAATTTGCTTGAATCAAATCTTCTGCTAAGTAGTCAGCCACATCAGGGTTTGCTTGGGAGCCAACAATGGTTTTTTAGTGCTTGCCACATCCAAAGTGTAGGCACAAGACGTGACAGGTACAAATCAATCGTATCAATTATATTAATGATACAACGTTACACAACAAATTCAACATGTATTCATCTTCTATCTCTCTCAAATCTTGCTTGTGTCTCTCCTCCTTCTAAATGTAGCTATGAATTGTAGTCAAGCAAACTATATTTGATGCAACAATGTAAGTTAATTACTAAATTTTAAGCTAATACTTAATACTTGCCCATTATTTTAAATTTTAAAAGTTTGTACTTAGTACTGACTATATATGTTTAATTTTATGCATTAAATTAGATGTTGAGACCTTCATCTTTGAACACATTCTCATGACTACTTTCGAGTCGAAGAACATTTTCATTAGCTCTATTAAGTTTATATTTTTTAAAATTATATTAAATATGTAGCTCAGATTTTCTGATGGCGAAAATTTTTTCAGGTAAAAATATACTCAAAAATAAAAATTTATCTTTATTGTCATTCATTTGGCCAAGTAAACATCATCTAGTACATTAATACTCCTTAAAATATAATCCAAGACCGTAATATATGTCTTGTATAACTAACTTTCACAAATCTCTCTCACGCACAGTCTTCGTTGCTGTTACACTTCAGATCTATAAGAAAGATCATAAAAGAAAGATAATATGAGACAATACATATATTTTTGAAGAATTTAGTTATATAAATTGTCAATATATATGTAACAAGAGTACTTAAATACATTCCTTTTATACGTGCTATATGAATTGTTACGTACCTTCACGATCACTGGAGTATATCTCGGGTGATTCACATATGCAAATCCCATGAACACAATCAGGAGTTCCTGATGCACAGTTTACACAATCTGCAGTAGTCTTACACGTTTCTTGCTGTCCTAATATCATATCTGAATATTATAAAACTCGTTAGTATTTATATACCATATATATAGATAAATTATTGAAGAACCAACTAGCTAGTTATGTAAATTCCAACATAGAAAGAGATGGAGAGAGAGAGATATACTTACCACATGAAATGATCAAGAGGGTGACTATAAAAAACACAGTCCTTGAATTTTTTTCCATATTGCCCAAGAGAAAATATTTCTTTTCTTTTTCTTTTTGTTGTTCTAAAGCGCTTCTAATTGCAGCATTATATAGTATCTAGCTCATGAATAACTTGCTAATTTTTCTACTTATTAAGAGATTTTAATAGTCATGTTATTTCTGATTTCTTTCCAACTCTTAAAATTTGGTTAGTTGGTCAAAAAGAGTTCTTTGGTCTATGAAAGAATTATGCAGGGTGACATAAAAAAAAATCTAAATTATAGAAAAAATATCAATTACACACCTAATATGTGAGATATTATATTATTTAAATAGTAATGTTATTTCTGATTTCTTTCCAACTCTTAAAATTTGGTTAGTTGTTCAGAAGGAGTTCTTTGGTCAATGTATGATGGTCACCAAAGAATAGTATATGGGATAAGCCATTGCAACAATATCTAAATTATAGAAAGATTATCAATTACATACCAAATATGTGAGATCTTATGTCCAAATTATAGTTTCTTCATTTATGCTATAAAATCATTTTATATGATCTTTTCATTATTGATTGTCGGTTCATTACTTATTTGGTTTTATTTCTACAAAACTTATTTTTCCATGGATACATCTTTATATGAAGAGTGAAGATATTTCGAGTGACACTATTTCACTAAAGAACATAATTTTTAAAGCATAAAATATCATTTAAAGAATAGTGATTTCATGAACTAGTTATCAGCAAAACCGAGCCAGTTAAATAACTAACTACTATATCTAATATATATCTAGGATTATTTAGTATTAATCTTAGATCTTAACATTCTCAAAAAAAAAATTGACCTCTAATCATAAGAAAACATTGGTTATTTTCAATATCTAAAATCTTTGTTGAATAAAATGATGCCTAACTGATCTACTAATAAATTTGTAGTTTGTCTGAATTTTAAATACATACAGATATGACACACATTTGTATTACTTTTTCATATAATTATAATATAAAACGATCAATGTTTTTTTCTTCACTCAAAAGTGCAAATGAGTATCACAATACCGTTAAACCTTTTTTATGATTGTTATAGTGAGGTATTATTATAAATGTATAATGTTATTTCACGTTTCGATCTCATTTTGTTGTTATAAAAAAATACAATTTTTTCTTTTGTAGTTTTTGTGTTATAAACGAAAAAAATATTTATTAGTAAATCACTTATTATTCAAATTTAGATTTATTCCATTAATCATTGATAATTTTGCAATTATATTATTATTAATATTGGTTGATATAGTTGTATTCATTCATATAAATTGTATTCGTTAATACAGTTGATACAATTTATCGGTTGATACAAATCAACCGTATCAATTATATTCATGATACAACCTAATATAATAAATAAAACATGTATTAATCTTCTATAACTCTTTGTCCCAAATCTTATTTGTCTCTCTCCTCCTTCTAACTATAGCTATGAATTGTAATCAAGCAAACTATATTTTGATACAACAATGATGTTAATTGGAAAATTTGATGTTAATTCTTAATCCTTACTTAATATTTTAAATTTTAAACCATTGTATTTACTGATGGACTGAGTTCGTCCCCACACCCTACATCTCAATTCAATTGGTAAAAGTTTTAATATAGGGTTATATTCTTAGTTTAACGAATTCTTGATATGAGTTAAGGTATTGATTTAGAGTTCTAAATTCTTGATATGAGTTAATTATTGATTTTGAGTTCTAAATTCTTGATATGAGTTATGTTATTGATTCTGAGTTCTAAATTCTTAATATGAGTTAAGTTATTGATTTTGAGTCCTAAATTTCTAGATTTTGAGTATTCATGAGATGAGTAGTATCGTTGAGTTCTGAGTTGCTGATTTCTAAGTATTGAGTTTTCTATATTTTTATTGAGATCCTTGAGTTGATTTTTTCATGTCTATATTTCAGCATGAACCATATTTTGAGTTATAATTTTTTAGAATATTTTAAAGCAAACATTTTTGTCTTGAACTAATTTTTGTGAGAAAGCAAAGACGAGTTTAGAGAAATAGTTTAAAACATGATTTGAGTAAGAGTATATGAGAATTAAGTATTCCCAAATGTATCACTTTTTACATTGAGAAAAGAGAAATTTTGATCTCTAAATGAGTTAATGAGTTCAGAGATTTTTCAGAGCAAATACCTCTTTATGAGGTTATTTTGAGAAATTATCTCAAATTGAGAATGTGTATGTTTTATACATTTGAGCATGAGTATATAATTATTGGCAGTAGTATTGAGCAATGATATGAGAACGCGTTCAGAAAACTCAAAATCCTAATAAACCATGTAGCCAACATGCGTAAAGGATCATACTTTTTAGATGACTCCTCATAGTTTTCGAGTAGAGCTTTAGTGGATCCACTTAGTTGAGCTGTTTTATACCCCCAACAAGGTATATTTCAGTTCTGGTAGCATGGCTGAGACGTTGTATCATCACGTAGCTCATAGTAATGGTTGTCGATTAGAGAATCTCCCAAATAAGAGTAACGAGTATTTTATTGTATTTTAAATATACATCCTTGAGTTAACATCTTATTGTTATGAAGATTTAAATATTTTATCTCTTATTATTGCTTTGTATTGAGTTGAGTGGAGGTGAGTATTATTCCAGCCTTATCAATTCAGTTATTTATTCATTAAGCTTTATTAAATACTCGTACATTCAAAGTACTGATGTCATTCGACCTGCATCTTTGTATGATGCATGTACACGTGTTCAGGGTCATCAATAGGCACTTTGTTGTGATTACTTTGCACTTCCGATAGCTTGGATGAGACTCCTTACATTCCAGAGGACTTCACATTCATTTTCTAGTTAGTTGTCTTGAGATGTCGTGGGTCTGGACGTGACATCCATCTTGAATAATAGAAGCTTCATAGATAGATAGAGTTGATGATTCTCTTAATATTTACTTTCCCTTGAGATGTTGTAACACCCTAGAAATTTTTTGAGCTAAGACTTAAACCATCCTTCCTTGTGAGTTAGATTTTATCGAGGAATTTAAAATTCTCTTTAGTGTTAAGGTCACTAGATGTAGCATCATCAGTTCCAAAAAGAACTACAGAGAGTTCGTTCAAGTCATTCCTAAGTTCATCTATGTTTTGGGTCAACTTCAAACGTCCATAACTTTCAATACATGATGAGTTAGGTGGTCCATCAGATATCAAATGAAAGGTATTTGGATTATATTTCCAACGCCACCAAGTTTTGCTAAATTTCGATATCAGATGATAGAGATATGATCGTTTGAGTTCAGCCTCTCTAGATAGGGCCTTTCCATCCAAACTACAGAGGGGTATTTTGGTCATTTACTTACCCAACAACTTTAAACGAATTTTAGTAATATTTTGGGGAAAAATCTGATTTGTGTCAGTTTTCATAAATCCAAAAACGCTTACGGTTTTAGAAGAGAGTTCAAGAAGAGAAAAGAGGAGAAAAGAGGGAGGTTCAAGACGATCAAGACTTTTGCGATCTTCGAGGGATTTTCGCCGAGGATTTTATCCTAAGAGGTATGTGAGTTCTCATAGTGTTGGGTTCGTTCATCCACACGCCAATCATGTTATTTTCAGTGCAAATTTGTTCTTAAAGTTGAAAGATTTGATTTCTTGAAATTCGTTTCGTAATCTTTATTGTTGGGGCTTCGATGAGTTCTTGAGATAATCGTATGGATTTTAAGTGTTGTTTTTGAGTAGATTCTTGTGTACTTTGGTTGGGTATTCGAATTTAAGTGATTGGGGAAGAAACCAATCGATTCTAGGCGAGTTAGGTCAGACATCGAGAAAGAAAAGTCGTCGGGGTTTTCTGGGTTGGGGCCTGGCGCGTTGCGCCAACCAGTGCGCCCCAACCACACCTCTGTAGGTATAGGGCTGGCACCCTGCACCACTCAGTGCACCAGGGTCACCTGCCCCCACCTTTTCTCCGTCATTTTACCCGTTTCAGTTTTTTAAAAGGGTACCTTTAAGCCCTATCAATTCTAAACACTCTAAACAACTTCTAAACACCTAGAAATCATTTATAACATGAATCATAACCTTGAGTTCGTAATTCAAATTCAAGAGAGAGTTAAGAGTAGAGTTCAAAAAATTCTTTGAGTTCAATTGTGAAACCTTTGAGATCAACTATCGATTTGAGCTAAGTTTTGAAGAAGTAAGTATAAGAATGAGAAGAGTCATATACATGATTTCCATATTGTTATGTAAACCTCAAGTTGAGTCGTTCATGCTCATAAATTCGCATGAACTTCATACATTGAGCATCTTTGAAAGGAGTAGTATCTTCAAGTTCTAAGTCTTGTATATTGAGTTCCTAACCCTTTGATTCCTAATCGTGGAACTATTACATGTTACCCATGAAGTCTTTGAATTGAGTTGTTTATGCCTATAATTCCGCATGAACCCTCTGAGTCTAGCATTTTGAGATGAGTAATATCATTGAGTCCTTGAGTTGTTGAGTTTCAAGTATTGAGTTCTATGTATGGTTATTGAAAGTCTTGAATTGAGTCGTTTATGTTCATAATTCCACATGAACAGTATGATTTGAGTTATAAATTTTGAAAAGCTTTTTAAAGACAACACTTGAGTTCTTAAATTGAGATTTGAGAAAGTAAAGATGAGTTTTGAGAAAAGAGTTTTCTAAATCATGAATAGTATGACAATCGAGTATGCCATTAATGTATCAGCAGTATGGTATATAGATATACCATCAATGTTTATACAGTATGACTTCCCGAGTCATCAATGCTCATATTAAAAAATGATTTTTGATATATTTTTGAGAAAGAGTTTTCAAGTATGAGTTGAATAAGAGTAAAGTCAAGTTCATTCTTTTAAAAATGATATATAGGAAGTAAATGTTTTCACATTTAAGATTAGAGGAAACACCGATTTCCTAAAGAGTTCTGAGCAGTTTTGAGTACCATCTCTTTTAAGAAAAATATTTTTGAGTAATAATCTCAAACCACAGAAAGAGTTATGTTTTCTTAAAAATATATGAGCTAGTATATTTTCGGAGTAGTATTGAGCACCGATATGGGGGAGAATTGATACAACTCACTGCCCCCATAAACGATGTAGCCAATGTGGGTAAAAATGGTCATACTTTTTAGATGATTCCTTAATGCTTTTATCATAGACTTGTGTATCCACTTAGTACTAGGTTTTATACCCCGACAAAGTATAGGACGACTTTGGTAGCTTGGATTAGACGATGTATCATCACATAACTCATAGTGATGATTGTCGGTTCGACAAACCCCCACATTATTTACTTTTTATTTACATATACATACATATTTTATCGTGTATCCTTGCATATAAACTGAGTTGGTGTTGTTTTTTTTAATACATTGAGTTGCTAGCTACTGTTTTGAAAGCTTTCCATATTGTGCATCTTTTATTGTTGTTTTACCTAGAGTTGAGTAATCAAAGTTAAGTATCCAGAGTTGTGTATTTTGTTATTGAGTTGAGCCTTATTTCTCTTAGTTGAGTTGAACTATGTTTCACAGAGTTGAGTCTCTTATTTATTGAGTTAGACTATGTTTCTTTGAGTTGTGTTGAGTTGAGTTGAGAAGAGGTAAGTATGTTTCTTTTCCATCCGTTCAAGCTTATGTTTATTCTTTAGAATTACCCTTACATGCTCATACATTCCATGTACTGAACCATTTGACCTGCATCGTTTCATGATGTAGATACAGGTATTCAGGATCATCAACACGCGTTTCGTTGAGGTCATGGGATGTTCCAATCAGCTTTGGTGATCCTTCTTATATTCTGGAGGACTTCACCTTTATCTTAACGTTAGTAGTTTTGAGATGTCATGGGTATTGTCCCGATATCCTTCTGTAATAGTATAGGCTTCATAGATAGACAAAGTTGAGTAGTTTTTCAGTATGTATCTTCGTTGAGTTGTCTTTATAAACTCTGAGTTTATCGATTGAGTATTGTTTAGATTATTTTAAAATTGAGTATTTGAATTTAATTCAGTTTTTAAGCTTTTGTATGCTTGAGTTAGTCTTCCGCTTGTAGTCAACCAGAATGAGGGTTCGCTTGGGAACCAGCAATGGTTCTCGAGTATCGGCCACATGGAGGATGTAGGCTCGGGTCGTGACAAACTTGGTATCAGAGCACAGAGTTCAAGGGTCCTAGGGTGTCTATGAAGCCATGTCAAGTAGGATCTTATTTATGGTTGTGAGGGCCCCACTTCTAGAAACGAGGGACTACTACATTTAAGAAAATTTTCTCTTCTTTCATACTCTTAATCGTGAAATAAAGCTATGTCATAGAGATTTATTCATACTCATGCATTTCTCAGATTCATTTGACTACCTCTTATACTAAAGGTGGTTGAAAAGTAAAGCCCAAGATCCTTATGGATGAGTCATTATTAGCAAGAGTCTTGATGAAGTCATGAGACTCCATAAGGGCTTGAGAGAAGCCCATGAGTGAGTTAAGTGTTGAGTTTCAGAGAAATACACTCATGTTCATATGAATAGTGCATTTGAGATAAAAGTGATTTGTACCCTCTTCCCTAAACCTTATTCATCTGAGATCCTTATGGGGGAAGTATGTTTAGAGCTTGGGTAATATTTTCACCCGAAAAGGTAGCCTGAGTTATGAGATCATGAGCAGTAGTAGTGAAAGTGCATAAAGTTAGAGGAAAGTATGCAAAGGTATATAAATCTATGAAAGGGAGATAGTGATAGGAATGATTATGATATTGCAATCATGTACCCAGTCAGTTATAAGTGATGAGTTCCTTTATGCGTAGAAAAGGAATAATAATGTTGTGGAGAGTTCTTGATAGAAGGAAGAGGAAGAGTTACTAGTTAGGATCAGTTAGAGTATATTTTAACTAGAAAGGAGTTTATAATGAAGTGTCATTGTGTTTGTAATGACCAATTGTAGGTGTTGAATAGAAGAGAAAGAGTATTTATGAGGTGATAAATCTAAGCTAGGCTTATGTTTTCTGAAGGGGGAAACCTCATGTTATTTAGAGGATGATAGAACTATTTGAGAGATAACGCTCAGTAAGTGAGTAAGTAGTACTTAAGTTGTGAAGTGAAATGTGATAGAAATTTGTAAGTATGAAGACTAAGAGGTTAGGATTGACTACTTGTCATAAGGTCCTAGTGGAGGAGTATTTATGAATTTGTATCTAGAAGTTGTAAGTTAGTATAGTATGCGAGCAATCATATTGATATTCGAGTTTAGCAATAAAAATTAAGCTTGAATTTGAGATGAGTATCATGATCAAAAGAATGGCAACATGAAGGTGATGATGTTAGTCTTGAGATTTGATCTAGAATACACGACATAGAGTAGGTGAGGAATTGAGGTGATTAGCTGCAATAAATATGAGTGGTACAAGTGAGAGACCATAACCTTTAGATAAAGGCGGAGAAGTGTGGCTAAGTTACAAGAGTAACAAAAAGAGTATTAAGAGGTGTACCGATATGGTATGTTACTAGATGAGGTTCCAATTGAATTAATAATTTCCCATGTGTGCCTATATAGCATAATTGAGTTGTCAATGTGGAATAGGTCCATATATTTCAAGTGTCAGCTTTAGACCTAAGGGGGAGATGACAAGATGATAAATCAAGTCAAGTGTTCTAGAATAAGATAGTAATGACTTCCAAAGAGTATGAGAGATATCTTTTCAAAAGTCTTTTTAGTAGTAAAATGATGTTAAACAGAGAAGGTTAATGATCTTATCATGATGATGATGTTGTGATAATTCCATCTAAGGTTATAAATGAGGAGGAAGAGAGGTATTGCAGAGATGATGAGAGGATGAGAACTTCTTAAGGAGTTGGTTAGTAGCAGTCCATGGAGTTGTTAGAGTACTAAGCTTGAATGTGGAGTTGTTAAACATTAGGTGGTTCTTGATATGGGCCCAATGTTGATTAAATGTGGTGGTAGAGAGTAGTATTCTTGGGATGAGATTCCCAATCAAAGTTTAGAACCCGAACCTAAGGATTTTGGGTTAAGCTTGAATATAATAAGAGCATACCATTAGACACAGACCTTAGTAAGAGTAATCCCATTCCATACCTAGTCCAGCCTTCATTCGAGTACGAAACATCCCAAGGGAAGATATTGTATCACCCCAAAAATATTTTGAGCCCAAACTCAAACCATCTTTCGTTGTGAGTAGGATTTTACCAAGGAATTTAAAATTTTCTGGAGTGTTAAGGTCACTAGATGTAGCACAATGAGTTTCAAAAAGAACTAGAGAGAGTTCATTCAAGTCATTCCTAAGTTCTTCTAAGTTTTGGGTCAACTTCAAACTTACATAACTTTCAATACAAAATGAGTTAGGTGGTCATTAGGTATCAATTGAAAGGTCTTTGGATTATCTTTCCAACGCCACTGAGTTTGCTAAATTTTGAGCTCGGATGAGGGAGATATGATAGTTTGAGTGCAACTTCTCTAGATAGGGCCTTTCCATCCGAACTAAGGAGGGGTATTTGTGTCTTTTCCTTACCCAGTCAGCTTAAAATGAATTTTAGTAATATTTTGGGGACAAATCTGATTTGGTTCAGTTTTCATAAATCCAAATATGCTTAGGGGTTTAGAAGAGAGTTGAAGAAAAGAAAAGAAGAGAAAAGAGGGAAGGTTCAAGACGATCAAGATTCTTGCGATCTTCAAGGGGGTTTAACCAAGGATTTATCCTAAGAGGTATATTAGTTCTCAGAGTGTTGGGTTCTTTAACCCACACACCAATCAGGTTATTTTCAGTGCAAATTCGTTCTTAAAGTTGAAGGATTTGAGTTCTTGAAGTGTTTTCTTGAAATTCCTTTCGTAATCTTGATTGTTGGGGTTTTGATGAGTTCTTGAGATAATCATATGGATTTTAAGAGTTGTTTTTTAATATATTCTTTTGTACTTCTTTTGGGTTTTCAAATATAATTGATTGGGGAAAAAACCATTCTATTCTAGATGAGTTAGGGTCAGAAAACGAGAAAAATATGTCGTCGGGGTTTTTTAGGTTGGGGCCTCGCACCCTGTGCCCGCCAGTGCGCTGCAACCACAACTCTGTATAGGGTTGGCACCCTGCGCCACTTAGGGCGCCATGGCCATCTGCCCCCACCCTTTCTCCATCATTTCGCCCGTTTTAATCCTTTAAAAGGGTACCTTCAAACCCTATCGATTCTAAACACTCTAAATTACTTCTAAACACCTAGAAATCATTCATAACATGAATCATAACCTTGAATTCATAATTCAAATTCAAGAGAGAGTTAAGAGTAGAGTTTAAGAAAGTCTTTGAGTTTAATTATAAAACGTTTGAGATCAACTATCCATTTGAGCTATGTTTTGAGGAAGTCAGTATGAGAATGAGAAGATTCATATACATGAGTTCTATATTGTTATTTATACCCTCGAGTCGAGTCGTTCAAGTCCATAAATTCTGCATGAACTTCATAAATTAAACATCTTTGAAAGGAGTAGTATCTTCAAGTTCTAAGTCTTGAGTATTGAGTACCTAACCCTTTGAGATTATATTCCTAATCATTGAACTATTAAATGTTACCCATGAATTCTTTGAGTTGAGTTGTTCATGCCCATAATTCTGCATGAACCCTCTGAGTCGAGCATTTAGAGATGAGTAGTATCATTGAGTACTGGAGTTGTTAAGTTTCAAGTATTGAGTTCTATGTATGGTTATTGAAAACCTTGAATTGAGTCGTTCATGTTCATAATTCAACATGAACACTATGATTTGAGTTATAAATTTTGAAAATCTTTTTTAAAGCCAACACTTGAGTTGTTAAACTGAGATTTGAGAAAGTAAAGACGAGTTTTGAGAAAAGAGTTTTCTAAAACATGATTAGTATGACAATCGAGTATGCCATCAATGTATGAGAAGTATGGTATCTAGATATACCTTCAATGTTTATGCAGTATGACTTCCCGAGTCATTAATGATAATATTAAAATATGATTTTTGATATATTTTTGAGAAAGAGTTTTCAAGCATGAGTTGAGTAAGAGTAAAATCTAGTTCATTTTCTTTAAAATGATATATCAGAACTAAGTATTCCCTGAGTAAATGTTTTCACATTTAAGTTGAGAGGGAACATCGATTTCCTAAAGAGTTTTGAGCAGTTTTCAGTACCATCTCTTTTAAGAAAAATATTTTTTAGTAATAATCTCAAACCACACAAAGAGTTATGTTTTCTTAAAAACATATGAGCTAGTATATTTTGGAAGTAATATTGAGCACCGATATGTGGGAGAGTTCATACTACTCACATCCCCCATAAACCATATATCCAATGTGGGTAGAAAGGGTCATAATTTTTAAATGATTCCTTAATGCTTTTAGAATAGACTAGTGGATCCACTTAGTAGTAGGTTCTATACCCCGGAAAAGTATAGGATGACTCTAGCGGCATGGGTTAGACGTTGTATCATCACATAACTAATAGTGATAATTGTTGGTTAGACAAACTCCCACAGAGATATTTTTTATTCTTATTTACACAGAGTTTACTTTGTATTTTCATTTACAAACAGAGTTTATCTTGTATCCTTTGATACAAATTGAGTTGGTGTTGTATTTTTCAATACATTGAGTTGCTATTTATTGTTTTAAAAGCTTTCCATGTATTGCATCTTTTATTGTTGCTTTATCCAGAGTTGAGTATTCAGAGTTGAGTATTTGGTTATTGAGTTGAGCCTTATTTCTCTTAGTTTAGTTGAACAATGTTTCACAGAGTTGAGTCTCTTATTTGTTGAGTTGAACTATGTTTCTTTGAATTGAGTTGAGTGAGTTGAGAAGAGATAAGTATGTTTCTTTTCCATCAGTTCAAGCTTATGTTTATGCTTTAGAATTCCCCTTACGTACTCGTACATTTCATGTACTGAACCATTTGGCCTGCATCATTTCATGATGCAGATAAAAGTATTTAGGATCATCAACAGGCATTTCGTTGAGGTCATGGGATGTTCCAGTCAGTTTTGGTGAGCCTTCTTATATTTTTTGGAGGACTTCACCTTTGTCTTAACGTGAGTAGTTCTGATATGTCGTGGGTCTTGTCCCGATATCCTTCTGTAATAGTAGAGGCTTCTTTAATAGACAAAGTTGAGTAGTTTTCAGTATGTATCTTCTTTGAGTTGTTTTTACAAACTCAGAGTTTATCTATCGAGTATTTTTTAGATTATTTTAAAGTTGAGTATTTGAATTTAATTCAGCTTTTAAGCTTTTATATGCTTGAGTTATTCATCCGCTAGAAGTCAGCCAGGATGAGGGTTCGCTTTGGGACAAATAACGGTTCTCGAGTGCCGGCCACTTCCAAGGTGTAGGCTCGGGTCGTGACAGATGCTTTGCAAACTATTAGTATTTCTTTGAGTATTTTCCAAATATTATGAAATGAGTACTTTGAATTTACAAGATTGAATTCTATTCTAAACCGCATATTGCTTGAGTTAGCCTTCTGTTTCTAATTACCCAAGACGAGGGTTTGCTTGGGGACCAGTAATGGTTGTCGAGTGCTGGCCACGCCCAGGGTGTAGTCTCGGGTTTTGACACCCCTAAACAGAGGTAACGGTCTTGAACCACAAAGCATCATCCTTAGATTGGGAATAATAGCCTCAAACCATCAAGATCACCTTAGATTGGAGATAACGGGCTCGAACCAGAATGTCATGACCCAAGGGTACCCCCTAGACGTAAGAAGGCACATAATACCCCTAAGGGGACCATGTAAGCCACTTAGCATATCACAACATAAAGCATTAGAACAATAAGAGTAAAATACATTTCAAGTCTTAAGAAGTTTTCATAAAAGCAAAGCGGAAGTCTAGACTTGTCTCAATTAGCCCTCTATTACAATAGTTCCACTGAAAAAGGGACATTGCCCATACAACATCTTTTGAAAATGAAATACTATAAATGAAACTCAAAGTGAATCTCCCGCCCTTGAATCATGAGGACTCACCACAAGCAAGGATAATAGTCGAATCCACGCTTGAACCAAATGATATCCGCCTTAAGAACTGGACCCTACACTTGGGAAAAATGTAGGAAAATATGTGTTGATACAAATACGCACTAAGTATGATAGCCATGCATAAAATCATGAAAAACATGCTAAAAGGGACATTTTAGTTAAATGCATGACATTTACTAAGTTAAAGCATCATTTTAGAGATAATGGAAAAACATGTCATAAGCATAATTAACTCGTAGATCATCATATCATAATAGAAACATACCATAAATACCCTCAAAGCATACTTGTGCAATGCATGAATAAGATCCCATAATCCTACCCATACTAAGTAAAGCTTCTTTAGTAGTTATAGTTCATACTTTATATTCTTGTTCATGCTATCATAAAGGGAGATTAGCCTTAACCAACATAGACCATGTGAGCTTACCATGGAATTCGGTGTCTACCCCACACCGAAAAGGGGTTGTCTTACTTGCCTAAGGTAGAACCATACTCTTAGCTTAGGTGGATTCACTAGATAAAGAATTATGTGGGCACATAGTTTATGGGATAAGGAGATTGCTACTAGAAACCCGCCCTCAACTAGCGGAGGAGCTTCCATCTCATGAGACCTCTTCTAAAAACCCGCCCTCTACTAACGGAGGACCTTCCATCTCATTGGCAATATCCACTCAGTGCTAAGAATTAATTCCCATGGAGTTCATATTAAGTCTTGACTTAAGTTCATATTTATTGAAGAATGTCTTGAAACTCAATCGAACATAACTCATACTAAAGCTCATAGATTCAATAGGTGAGACTAGTCTTCCAACCTTAGAATCACTACATGTGACAAACCTTTCACATCATATCATATTCATACACAAGTGTGTACATGATGATATCTTCCAATCAACAAAACAACTAGAGCATAACCATACTCACTTTACTCTCAAAATGTTCATAAAACATATATATACATATATATAATTCTCATAATCATGCATAATTCTCATGCTTTTCCCTTCAAGGACCATAGATTGCAATCCATCAACACATCTAGAATTACTACATTAGACATGGATGATAACATAATTCAAGTAATTCAATTACTAGATGCATTATTCTATCATATTCTACTTGCATCAATCAATACCCACACTTTGAGATCTAAATTGGGAAAATAGGGGAATTCATGGATTCTTGGGGAATTCAATTCAAGATAAAACCATATAAAATCATCAATATATCCATAATAAAACATAATTCAATCATTAAAAAATGAATTTGAATGGAATCCATGAGATTGAAGTCAAACCCTAACATTTGGGAATTCTAGCTTTGAAATTGGGGGTTTTGAAAGGGTTCCATGGATGAAAACTATCCATGGATAAAGAGCTACCATACCTTAGCTTTGATTCTCCAAAGAAATTGAGTGAAAAATTCTTCTTCTTCAAACCCTAGCTTGACTTTCTTCTTCTTCCTCCTTGGAGTTCTAGAGAGAGAGTTTTGGGGGAAAATGGATTTTGATTTGGGAATTTGGAATTATGATTTGGATGACTTAGTTTAGGGACTTAAAACACTTATATAGTTAGTTTAATTAAGTGTAAAATGACGCCACTGAATATTTAATTAAAAAAGAAAACCCCAAAACTCCCCTAAGTATAACTACCAATTGGCAGTTCGCAAGCCCCATCCATGCCCACCACTGAAGGACCGTGGTAAGACCAAAGGCCCGTGCTGGTGAACCGTGGTAGGGGTTCTGGGGCATATTTCCTGGGGCCTTGACCAATGGCCATCAACCACGAGGCATGGGTCCACTGACGGGTCGTGGTTCCCCTTTGTGGGTGGACTGCCCAGCCACCATTTTTTTGCCACCTTTGAAGGGTCCTCCTCAAGGACCCATGGTTGGTCCTTGGGGGATCGTACCTTGACGTTTTAACCCAAAAACATATATATTGAGTACCGGGAGTTATTTATGACTCTAACCCTAGTTTAGCCTACTAGTTTCCGGAGTGTTACATTATCACCCCCTTGAGAACATTCGTCCTCGAATGACAATCTAGATACGTTATGGAATTAAAGACTCAAAACTAGCAGTCCATCATGCATAAAACATCAAAATAAGGCACAATTTAAAGGAGGAAACATCATCTCCATCTCAAAACATAATCAATGCAACACAGGGAAATATGAACTACATCTAACAACTCAATATGCACAAAACTCAACATTTCTCATATTCATAGGAGAAACTACTTTCTCCAACTAAAATCATGCTCAACACAATATCATGGAGCCAATATGCAATTACTCTAAAAAGCATACTAAAGCATGTTCATCAACTCATCTCATGAAGTCAAATAGGCAACTCATACTAAATGTACAACAACATGAGGCACATAAATCATAAAAACTCATTTTCTTACTAAACATGAATTTCATCAAGAACATCCATAAAATAGGGAAATCATAGAAGGGCACATACAACTCACATAACTCCCAAAACAATAAAACTCAAAAGAAACTATTTACCTCAAGCTTGAATAGGAGCACAAGGAAAGAGATGAGGATATCGGGACTTGATATCGGCCTTGGCCTCTCAAGTAGCACCCTCAACTAAATGATTTCTCCATAAAACCTTCACGGAAGTTATTTCCTTATTTCTCAATCTCTTGACTTGCCGGTCTAGGATCTCTAGCGGAACCTTTTCATATAAGAGACTTTCATCAACTCCCAACCCTTCTAGGGGGATAATGGATGTTGGATCTCCAATACATTTCTTAAGCATGGAAACATGAAATACCGAATGAACCGGGGACAACTCATTTGGCAAATCTAACTCATAAGCAACCTTCCCAATACGTTTCAAAATTTGATATGGGCTTACATATCGGGGACTAAGTTTCTCTTTCTTGCCAAATCTCATTACACCCTTCATTGGTGAGATTTTCAAATAGACCCAATCATTAACTTCAAATTCTAGATCCCTTCTCCTAACATCTGCATAAGACTTTTGTCTACTTTGAGCCGTTTTCAACCTCTCCCTAATGAGCCAAACTTTTTCAATAGCTTCATAAACCAATTTGGGACCAATAAGAGCAATTTCACCTACCTCAAACCAACCAACTGGAGACCTACATTTCCTACCATACAAGGCTTCAAAAGGAGCCATACTGATGCTAGAATGATAACTATTATTGTAGGAAAACTCTATCAATGGAAAATGGCCATCCCAATTACGTTTGAAATCTATAACACATGCCCTCAACATGTCCTCTAAGGTCTGAATGGTACGTTCCGCTTGACCATCCATTCAAGGGTGGGAAGCGGTGCTAAGCTTCACTTTAGTACCAAGCCCTTTTTTTATTGACTTTCAAAAGTGTGAAGTAAATTGAGTAGCCTGATCCGAAATAATAGATAAAGGGACCCCATGCAACTTCGCTATCTCACTTATATACAACTTGGCATAGTCTTCCGCCAAATGAGAAACCTTGACGGGAATGAAGTGCGCTGATTTTGTCATCCTATTTATAATGACCCAAATAGAATCATGTTACCTTCGTGTACGAGGCAAACCCACAATAAAGTCCACATTCACCTCTTCCCACTTCCAAGTAGGAATTGATATATCTTGTAATAAACCTCCCGGTCTTTGATGCTCAACCTTAAGTTGTTGACAATTAGGACATTTGGCAACAAATCCCGCAATATCTTTCTTCATATCATTCCACTAATAGTATTCCCGTAAATCACGGTACATCTTGGTGGCTCCCGGATGAATAGAATATCAAGAACTATGAGCTTCCTCTAAAGTTTTCTCCCTCAAACCATCAACATCTGAAACACATAATCGACCTTGGTACCTAAGTATCCCATCTCCCCCTTGGGATAAAGCCTCAATGGACTTCTTGAGTACCGACTATTTCAACTCAACCAATATAGGATCAAGGCCTTGCATAGACTTCACATCCATCACAAAGGACGATTCGGAGCCATTATGAACCATGACACCACCCTTGGTGGAATCCACTAGTTGGACACCTAGTCGGGCCAATCTATGCACCTCACAAACCAATTATTTTTTTCCATCCTCTACATGAGTCACACTACCCATGGAAAATCTACTAAGTGCATCTGGTACTACTTTAGTTTTGCTGGGGTGGTAAAGGACACTCATGTAATAATCCTTCAAAAGTTCTAACCACCTTCTTTGTCGGAGATTCAACTCTTTTTGGTTAAACACATACTGAAGACTCTTGTGATCGGTGAAGACATCCACATAGACCCCATACAAGTAATGTCACCATATTTTCAAGGCAACTACTACCGCCGCTAATTCAAGATCATGGGTCGGATAATTCTTCTCATGTACTTTAAGTTGACTTGAAGCATAGGCAATCAATTTCCTATTTTGCATGAGGACACATCCCAACCCAACTCTAGAGGCATCACAATATCCAACAAAACCATCCGTACCCTCCGGTAAGGTCAACACCGGAGAGGAAGTAAGTCTATCCTTCAATTCTTGGAAGCTTTTCTCACAAGCCTCCGACCACTCAAACTTATCCTTCTTTTGAGAAAAAGCTGTCAACGGAAAAGCAATGGAGGAAAACTCCTCAACAAACCTCTAATAGTAATTAGCCAAACCCAAAAAACATCTAATGTCGGAAGGAGTTAGAGGTCTAGGCCAACTCTTGACCGCATCCGTTTTATTAGGATCTACCTCAATACCCTTGCTTGACACAATATGACCAAGGAAAGCTACGGGCCTTAGCCAAAATTCATACTTGCTAAATTTTGCAAAGAGTTGTTGGTCCTTAAGAACTTGTTACACAATTCTCAAATGGTCCATATGATCATTCTCACTCCTTGAATAGATCAAGATGTCATCGATAAACATAATCACAAACATGTCTAGGTATTGTCTAAACACTTTATTCATCAAATCATTAAATGTCGCCGGTGAATTTGTCAATCCAAATGACATAACCACAAATTCATAGTGACCATACCGGGTCCTAAAGGCTGTCTTAGGAATATCAACCCCTCTCACCCTTAATTGGTGATAACCCAAATGAAGGTCAATTTTGAAGAAATAGCTAGTCCCTTGAAGTTGGTCAAACAAGTCATCAATTCTTGGAAGGGGATATTTATTCTTAATGGTCACTTTGTTCAATTGATGATAGTCGATGCACATTCTAAGATACCCATCCTTCTTTTTAGCAAACAACACCGGAGCACCCCATGGAAAGATACTCGGTCGTATAAAACCCTTATCTAGCAAATTATTTAGTTGCTCTTTCAACTCGGACGGAGCCATTCTATAAGGAGGAATAGAGATAGGTTACGTATCCGGTAAAAGTTCAATACCAAAATCTATTTCCCGCTCGGGAGGAATATCAGGCAAATCATCGGGGAAAACTTTTGGGAACTAATTCACTACTGGAACCGACTCTAGAGAAGGGGTTTTAGATTCAACATCCATCACCCTAACAAGATGGTAAATGCACCCTTTGGAGATTATTTTCCTAGCTTTAAGGCAAGAAACAAATTGACCTCTAGGGATAGAATTTCCCCCCTTCCACTCTAAAATAGGTTCATTTGGAAATTGGAATTTAACCACCCGAGTCGTACAATCTATATAGGCATAACATGTATACAACCAATCCATACCCAAAATCATACCAAAGTCTAACATGTCTAACTCTACCAAATCCACCAAAGTAACTCTATGGGACAAGGAAATGGGACAACTTCTATAGACTCTTTTTGCCACTACCGAGCATCAATCGGGGTAGAGACCTAAAAAGGTTCTACTAACACTTCGGGGAGTATTTCAAAACTTCATGGCCACAAAAGGTGTCACAAAGGACAAAGTGGCACCGGGATCTAACAATGCATACACATCAATAGAAAAGACTTTTAACATACCGGTCACAATATTTGGGGAGCTCTCTTGGTCACCTCGGGATTGAAATATATAGAAGTGGTTTTGTTTTTCAGTATTAGAGTTTGAACTGCTTGGAGGAAATTGCTTGTCCTCTTTTCTCTTACCCAAAAGTTTTGGACAATCCCTCATCTTATGGCCACTCTTTCCACAACCATAGCACCCATCCCAGCCAACTAGGCACTTGCCATCATGTTTTCTACCACATTATGCACAATTAGGCCTAGCAACATACGAACCACCACTATTACCTCCTTGAGGTTTAGGGAAAGAAACCCTATCCTTGTCGACCCTTGGAGCACTAGCGAAGCCTTGGTTGGAAAACCTTTGTTTGAACCTTGGTTGACCTTGTCTATCCAACCAAGCCTTGGAGAAATTCCCATCACCGATTCTAGCTCTTTTCACCTCCCTATTCTTGTCTTGGAGTTTCTCATCCTCCATTTATTGGGCATACACCATAAGACGTAAGATACCCATGTTATCATGAAGCATTGCCGAACGACTTTCTTTTCTTACCAATCTAGACACACCCGTCATATACCTACTCATTATATCCCTTGAATCCGCCACCAAAGCCGGAAGTCATTTCTGTTTTACTTGAAAAATAAAAAAGAAAAATGGACTTATTTTGAAAATTCGACTTAACTTATGAATTGAAGAGAAATCAATTTTTTAAAAGAGAGTCGCCACTTAATTTTTTGAAAGAAATTTAGAAAACTAATAATTTTCAAAAGATTTAAACAGAAAAAATTATTTGAAGTCCAAAGAGGGTTCGGAGTTCAATTTACATTTCAAGAAGGTGTTAGGCTGTCGAAATGTCCGCTAACATGCAGTTGACCAACAACTTGACTAAATATTTGACTAATTTTTTATAATATTAACTAAGTAAGAAAACACATTTTTATTTTAAAATAATTATAAATAAAATATAAATATTTCAATTTGAATAAAAAAGAAAAAGAAATAACTATATTTTGGGAATTAATTAAGTCAAACCAAAATCAAATAAAATGTTAATCAATATAACAAGAAATAAATACAAGAGAGAAGAAATATCGAATTTGGGACCATGGCCCAAACTTCAAATTTTGATAAACATGTCCTAACACTAAAATTTACCCAAAATATGAGTAGGCCTATTTAAATCAAAATCCAGTTGCTGGACTTTCCTTTGGGCCTTGGGCCCTTTTGCCTTAGAGAATTTGTGTATACATTCAACGTATACAGTTGTATACAACGTGCATGCAACATCTGAAACATGTATATGTTGATACACAACCTATTTTTAGGACCTCCAGGACCTGCATCATTTTGTTTCATCCCTGTACTCCTGTATTACAAAATTGGGCCTTGTATATCATGTATACAATTGTTGTATACCAATGTATACTGTTGCATATAGCAGATATACAGCCCGTTTTTGGGCTTTTGGAGGTTTGCACTTCAATTTCCAGCATGCATATTGCCTCCATTTCACTCGAATAAGATGAGGCTGACTCAAAGAAATTTAACTCGATGCAAGGATGGAGTCCAATAGACTCGGATGGTGTCACATGTGGCAAAACGGAAGGAAGAGAAATAACAAAGAACCTTTTCACTTGAATTAAATTTAATAGAGCAAACAAGAATTATTTTAGGCAAATAATCGATATCTAGGTGCTCGAAATGAAAAGAAAAATAAAACAAAATGCATAGTGCATAAATTAATGATCATGACTAAGCTTCCTATTTTGCAGTAACTCGTGGCATAAACCAGTAGCAACACACACATTACTAGAAACCATAAGCATATCCCTATATATAACACTTAGTCACCACCATATTATCAAATCAATCTTGAAAACATAGAACTTAATACTAATGACTCAAATAAATCTTATGACTTACCTAATAACGACTACTTTAAATTAAGATATATCAAAATGAAGGAAGGACATTTAGAACTTTTCTTGTTTTAAAAATAAAATAAAGCCATATCCAGAAATGTAGCTAAATCTAACAGATGCAACAAACTTGAATTAGAGGAAAAGCAACCAGAAACAGAGCAAATACCATCTGGACAAAGGGAAACAAAGCCTACATTGTCAAGTAGACTCAACAAAGCAACCAAGTAAAAGGAATCGAAAGAAATAGTAACAGACACAATATAAGAACCCAAAAACAGTAGTAAATGCAGCATAAGAACTTGAAATGTTGACATCTTAATTCATTTATTCAACTAAAGGTGAAAGAATAAAGGATATGACGTTGAATAAATCAGATTTACAGCTTCATGATGCAAAGAAATAGACTAAGACGAATAACATAGTTTGAAAGCTAAACAAAATACAGCTATGAAGACCTAAAAAGGAACAAGAACAGTAACAATTTTAGGCTAGAAAATAGTTTCGAAACGAAGTCATGGTCTACACATACATACTTGGATCACATTCAACAAGCAAACAACCAAAGTTTCAATCACACGAGGAAATCCCTATTCCTAATGAACTATCAGAACAATATAGGCAACTAAACAAACAAACAAAACTAAAACTAGGAAAAACTGTAAGAAGAGCGAGGTTGTATAGCTTTTTTAAGGCAGTGAGACTGGAACTCGATACTTTGAAGCGCTTCTACCACTCTGAGCTAATTTCAAAAATTTTAGTGAGTAAAGAATGAAAAAGTGAAAACCGAGAATCCCGACTCTGAGTCCCTGCTGTATGTTTTAAGCCTAGTTGTATATCTTGTTTCTTATGACTTTCTCATTCTCTTCCCCTTTCCTTTCCAACTCTATTTCTCCAACCCTAAGCTAAAGATAAAAAGGGCCTTTATATAAAGGGAATTAGGTTCAATTTTGGGGGGAAATGGGTGACGAATTTCAAATTCTAAATTCAAATTATCTTGAAGAGATAAGGTTGGAAACAGATTCTTGTACAATTCTTCAACAGATTGAAAAGGAGATCCGTCTGATCTTGGAGGAAGGACGAAGAACACCTGAGATTGAGACACCTGTTAATTCGAGAATATTCTTGTACAACGGATAATGAGAGAGGGGGAAGGACGCGATTTACTGGGCTGTTGGACCGGATCGCGATTTGGATCGCGTTGTTGGGTCAGTTTGGTAGCTGGGTTCGAGTTGGTTTCTAGGTTTCGTTGATGAGGAAGAAGACGCGGGTCGTTTGTTTTCACAAAGGAAGAAAAGGAGTACGGGTCGGGTTCTTTTAGTTTTTGCTGGATCTTTTGGTATTGTACGTTGTATGTGTGCAGCTGGAAAATAATGTAGGACAAATTACAGAAATACACACCTTTTGTTTCACTTATTTCCATTATCCCCTATTACTTTTAAAAATCTCCAAAATCCCTTATTTCTTTTATGTATCCGAGTTGCATATTAATGGATTCGAGCCAATATTAAATGTATCCGAGCTACATATTAATGTATCCGAGACAATATTTAATGTATAATGTCTTCGAGCTACATATTAACGTATTCGAGATAGAGTTTAATGTATCCAAGCTACATATTAATGTATTGAGCTTCAATTATTGTATCCGATTTGTTTAATTTTTAAGTGATTAATGTAATTAGAAATTTATTAGGGATATATTGTAATTTCATATTAAAACTATGGAATTTATGTAATTTACACTATAATGTATTGAGGTGGGCTTCTAATGGGTAGTGAATTGAAGTTAAGAATGGGACGGATTGAACAAAGAAAATGGGGCAAAGTTGGTCTCAGAATTGGAGGTCAAAGATGGGATAGATCTTGGAATTTAGGAAATAGCCAAATTGAGTTCAATTGGTGAAATCGGCTAAAATTCAAATAGGATGAACTAATATAATTAATTTACGAGCTTCTTAATCTTAACAAAATAAAATAATTAACTCAATTACAAACTAATGATTCAAAATTATAACCATAATTTAAACTAAACTAAATTAATAAAATATTTACTAAAAAAATAAAATCTTTTTGAGAGGATTTTTGAACGTTCATAAAATGTACTAATTATATATATAATTATATAAAAAATATTTTTTATTAATTAAAAATTATAAACTGACTAGAATTACTTGAAAATAACTAGAAAAATTATTTGATTTTTTTAAATAAAACTAATTATTTTGAATCGTTTGAAATTGAAGAAGCTCGATAATTAATCTATATTGTGGAGGTCCAAAATTGGGTGTCAAAAACTGTCCCTCATTTGACTTGAATTGATGAAAGAAATTCGAGGCAAATGAAATTGACGAATTCAATTTTGACCGACCACATCTTCATTCTTTCAGAAAGGAATTTTGGTACGAACTTTGAGAATTTTGGCCGAACCTCGAATATGGGTTTCCTACATATCTCAGGCTATATGAGAATTCAGGCCATTTGTAGTTCAATACGCTTGATTTAACGCATGATTTGAAAGAATTCAAAAACTATCCCGATACCAAATTATCAAGGGACCGAAACATTTGGGAACAAGATTTAAGAGATAATTTTGGAATACAACCGAGTTTTCAACATTGATCCCACCTACATATCCCTCAAGTCAACGAATGAGGCTGTTTGTAGTTCGACTTGATCGGTTGAAAAGGAAATCGAGTATGCAAGATAACCTTTGGTTCTAGAAGAGTGACAAATAAGTCTAGTATGAAAAAGAGGCTTTCAACCTCTTAGCCATGAATGGGGAGCTCTTCACATCTATAAGTAAGAACTTACATGGACATAATTTTCAAATCTCTTGGTGCATTGTCACTCAGAATAGAAAGTCGCCCCTGATGATAGTGAAAAGTTTTTCGAATGTGAAACAGAAACCGAAAAACCTAAAGAAAAACCCACATGCCTTAAATATGGGTGTGGTTTGACTGTGGTGGAAGTCGCTCCTCAGCTCGCATCCTAAGAATTTGATACTCTTCTTTGGACTATGTCTCAGTTTGCTGCTAAGAAAAAGTTCCAAGTTGTGCTGCATCTTTTTTATGTCGTCCGCACCTATGGTTTGTTTTGAGAATTCATCCTTTCGGATGCTCTCGACAAAGACTGAGATTAAACTCATTAGCATAAAATGTAATTCAAATGGGGAGATAGTGTCTTTCACCGTGTTGAAACTTCATTTCTCTCCTTGAACATTTGACGTCAGCTTCCTCCAGTTTGACGTAAAGCAAAAAAAGCTTGTATTTCGTATTTGCAATATAATCTTAAATGTACTCTTCATTTTATGTCAAAGTAATAAAATAGGCTGATGTAATATGTTGATAGTTCTCTTGACGTCGTTATTGATGGTTCTCTTGATGTCGTTCGCTTTCGAACACCATATGTCTATTACAACTAAGGATTTGCTGAGAATTTAGAGATGTCATTGCTTGTGATCTATGCTACGAGCCAGATGACTTTATAATAATCCAATTGTAATAAGGTCGATGGCTCAATGAGTATTCCAACTGTAACGAGGTGAATGCTTGATAATTTTCCAACTGTAACGAGGTGAATGCTCGATAATATTCCAACTGTAACGAGGTAGAGGACTCGATAAATATTCCAATTGTAACGAGGTGGAAGCTCGATAATATTCCAACTGTAACAAGGTGGAAGCTCGATAATATTCCAACTGTAACAAGGTGGATGACTTGATAATATTCCAACTGTAACGATGTGGAAGCTCGATAATATTCCGACTGTAACGAGGTGGATGGCTCGATAATATTCCAACTATAACGAGGTGAATGCTCGATAATATTCCAACTTTAATGAGGTGGAAGCTAGATAATATTCTAACTGTAACGAGGTGGATGACTCGATAATATTCCAACTGTAACTAGGTGGATGACTCAATAATATTCCAACTATAACAAGGTGGAACTTTGATAATATTCCAACTATAATGGGGTGGATGGATCGATAATATTCCAACTGTAATGAGGTGGATGGCTCGATAATATTCCAACAGTAACGAGGTGGATGGCTCAATAATATTTCAACATAGTTCAAAATAGGAACCTGAAATAGACAAACAAATATACGAACTACTTATGGGGTGGATCGCCCAACAAAACTGTATACTAAAGTCTTTGATCATCCAATCAAAACACACAATCCACTTATGGGGTGGATACCCAACAAACTTTGAAATCATGACCCTGCCATTGTCATGAAACACATATGACGAAATTGCTACGCGACAATCATGCTAAAAGAAAATTATATCGACGTATATGCGCATCACGACTACGACTCTCTCTTTAAAGACAAAATTACCGAGGTGAATGACTTAATTATTTCACATGAAAATTAAAGTCACTCCCGTCTTCCTTGACAAGCTCAACAAAATTTGAGTTTGTTGCTGACATGTTCAATCGTTATCGAAAACTTGTAATGATTTGATAACTTTGACTGTCATAAGGATACTGCGACCACCAACATCTTTTTTAAAGTGATGGACTTGGTGATTTACCCTTGCAATACTTCTAAGATATTGTCGCTTTTGATCATCTTCAGATTTGATGTCAATTTCACTGATGATTATGACTTTATCAATACTATCACCTGCAAAGCTTGACACCAAACATTAGTATCGACGATGAAGTAAAGAATAAAATTAAAGATAAAACGCTAGATTAAGTCATTCGGCTTATCAAGATCAGGATGTGGTGAGCCTACTTGTTACTTTGATCGTGGCTCGTCACTAGCGATCCTCCAAAACGTTGTTTCTTAAAACTTTGAAAGAATATATTAGCGTTCGTCTTCAATATTCCTGCAAAATAAAAGAAATTGTTTATAAATCACTTGAGGCAATATAATGAAATGAAGATAAAATGAGATGAAAAGTTTTCTAAATTTTGTTGATGAGCCTACGATGGGTGCAAATGACGCCTTTTGTCACACTTAACAGCTTTACGTTGCCATTTTTGTGACTTCGATGTTCTTGCATCCAAACAAAACTTCTTAGTTTGAAAGATTGATTTGAATGTCTTGTCTACATGCTCCTTTATGCAATTGGCTTACATATTCGTCTGTTCTTTGCACGATAGTCTTGATGGAGTTTTTGAGGACCCTCCTAAAAAATTCTATCTTAGTCTTAAATATGCAAGAACTCTTGTAACTTTCTTTGTTAATTTTGAGGTTGCTCATTCTAGAATTTTGAGGTCCCTCCTCAAAATTTTGTCCCAGTTTGCTTTACTAATAATTAGTATAAGTCTTTTAACAAATGACATTTTTGTGGAATTTTTGAGACCATCTCACAAATTCTATCCCCGTTGCAAACTTGATTCTCTAGAAAATGTCATCTTTGTTCTTCAGTCTTGACTTGTTGAAGAAGTATATCTTCAAATGAATTTTTGAGATCCTCTCGAAAATTCTATCCCAGTTTCCATTATAAAAGAAATAGAAAACTTACGAAAATATGACTGAGCCGTTGTGGCGCCTAGTATCCTGTTGAGGCAGGAATCAGGTCCAACGTAGCTCCCCTACTCAAGGATTAACAAAATTAGGAAAATGATAAGGATACGACCGAGGCCGACATAGGTCGCATATGTTAGCCCTTTGAAATCGAAGTAGTTTTAATAATGAAAACACTTAATTATCTTGCTAACTATTGCAGGAAAAGAAAGAGAAGAACCAAGTCAAGCACCAAACGACTAAGGAAAGAATTCTGCTAATTAAAGCCAATCACATGGTGCATAAGAGAGGAAAGGGAATATTTGCTTAAATAAATCATGACAAGCTGCATATATCAAAGGACATATACAAGGAAACAAGATCCGCATAGGGAGAAGACGTCAAATCAATCAATCTAGGAGTACATTATGGATTAGTCAAGGACATAATCAAGGAAGCAAGATCAGTGAAGAACCAAGAAGAAGGTCATGACACAGGGTAGAATTCGAAGGAGGAAATCAAGATCAACCATAAATTAAGAAAGAGATTATCTCTCTAGGAATGATTTGATTTACTCATGCATATATCTGATATGGACATGACCTAGTAAATAAATCAAGATTGAATCAAGGATAGCACCAATGATCTTTGATTCAAATACCCTTGGGTTTCTACAAAACAGCTATGCTATATAAACCTCTCTCAGCCATAGTTGTACTTACGCAACTTCACTTGAACTTATACTTGTAATCTTCTGTCATTATTCATAAAGCTTTGTACACGTGAGTGGACAATTGTAAAAGAAAAAGAGAAGGAAAGATTCTGAGTGTAGGTTATACAACTAGAGGTAGTGTCAACATAGAAACACTGATTTGCATATCAGACAGGACTTGAAGATTGCACCTCCTATACAAACAAGATCGCAACAATCTCTAAAGGAAACCCTTGAAACCCAAGGGGATTGGACTAGGCACAATATTGGTGATCCGAACAAGTATAAAAATATCCTGTGTTATTTTACTTTCAGTATCTTATCTTGTTTTATACTATGGAACTAACTTGCACGTGAGTTGACTACTTCTCACAGGAAGTCCACTGAAGGAATTTTAAATCACCCCCCCTTTACTTCAATTGATATCAGAGCAGGTCTCACCTTCTAAAGTGTTTAACCACACGTGAGCAAAGATCCAATGGAACATTATCAGATCCCTGGCGCTCTACTTCAAGATGGACACTCTTCACACCAACCACCATACTTCAATGGACAACATTACTCTCACTAGAAAGACATGATTAGAATTTTTGTTTCTTCAAATGATCATCAGGCATGGATAGTGATTAAGAAAGGCCCAAAGCCTATTCCTAGACTGACTGACAAAGATGGCACTGAGAAGCTATTTGATCCTGAATCATTCGATATCACAAAAAAATAACAAGGGGTAATCCAAATTATTGCTAGAGCTATAAGTTTGTTATATTGTGCAGTAAGTGGAGCGGAATATGAAAAGATATCGACATGTGAAACTGCGAAAGAAATGTGGGACAAACTAGAAGTGACTTCTGAAGGAACCACCAAGGTTAAGGAGGCTCAGATCAGTTCACTGGTAAATGAGTATGAATTGTTCAAAATGGCCGAAGATGAAAACGTAGAAACTATGTTTTCAAGATTCAGTAAAGTTATCTGCGAACTCAAATCACTTGGAATGGTGTATTCAAATGGACTACAAGTTAGAAAACTTGTGAGAAGTCTTCTCAAAGCCTGGGAAACTAAAGCTGCTATTCTTGAAGATGGAGATCTGCAGAAAATGACATACGATGAACTTCGAGGCAACTTAATGGCCTATGAACAGAATCATATTAACAGGTACAACAAAGATGACAAAAAGAAGATGGTGGCATTCACAGCTGAGACATCTAAAATTGGGGAAGAGGCTGATGAAAATCAAGATGAAGTAATGGCTCTTATAAATCGAGGAGTAAGACAAATGCTTAGTCAGAGAAGACAGAGACCTCAACAGGACTTTAAGAGCAATGATTTCAAAAGAAATTATGATCGATGCCACTACTGTGGAAAGCCATGTCATATCAAATAAAACTGTCCAGAACGGAGAAGAAGAAATAAAGATCCAAAAAGTCTCAGAGCATGGGATCAAGGAGAAACTACCGATGATGATCATGATGAAATGGGAAATCTATGTTTCATGGCACTAGGTGACACAAGTGAGGTAAGACCCTTTAAATGTCTTAATTATAATGACTTACAAAGTTCCTTGGACATGGTTGCTGATGAATTACAAAAGGTTATTAATGAGTACAATAAGATTGCTCAAGAAAAGAAAGATTGGCAGGTTCTTCTTGAAGCAAGTCAGATTGAAGTCGACTTACTGACGGAAGAATTGGAGGAAGTAAAAATGCAGCTAAATAGTATTAGGAAATCTCACAGTCATAGTTCTATCAGATCTAACAGATCTAACAGATGTACTCTCAACAAGAGAAGATCTCCTAATCAAAGCTCCAACAGAAAAAATAAATCTATATTAAATTCTCACTCTCCTGATAATACTGTTAAAATTACTTATTATACTCGTGGAGAACTTGGTCACAAGTCTTGTAACTATAGAAAATATTCTTTTGGAAAATGGATTTGGAGACCAAAAGTTACTAATCATTAAGGACCCAAAAATACTTGGGTACCTAAAAGAAACTAATTTTGTTATCTTGCAAGAGCAATCTAAGAAGACCTACAGAAAAGGAATGTGGGTACTTGATAGTGGATGCTCTAGACATATGTGCGGAAAGAAGGAAACCTTCAAAACTATAAAAAGGATTGATGGAGGATGTGTTAGATTTGGAGACAATTCCAAAGGAGAAGTAACCGAAGTCGGGAGTATCACTCTCAGCTCATCATGTGATCTAGTCGAAGTGTATCTGGTTGAAGGACTTAAACACAATCTCTTGAGCATTAGTCAACTATGTGATGCTGGATTTCAAGTCACCTTCAATACAACTAGTTGCATCATCAAACATCCTGAGAAAAAACTAACCGTTATCGGAGATCGAGTTAATAATATAGTTCGTTCGCGATACCCCCAGCCCAGGAATCATAACCACTCCTTAAAGGCACCAAAAACTAAAGTACACTCTAATGTACGAGGGCTCCAACACTCAATACTGAAGATGTCTTATCAAGGGTTTGTTTTTCTGGATTAACAATAGAATAACCCTATATCTAATGATAAATCAGCGCTATAGGTAATTCTTATGTTTTAAATAATATTGATTTTCCATCTCTTACATGTCTTACTGCAGTTTTAAGTGATCCTTGGTTATGGCATCGAAAGCTTGGACACGCAAGTATGCATGCCCTCGAAAAACTATCTAGACTTGAACTAGTTATCGGACTACCAAAACTAAAGTTTGAAAAAGATCATGTTTGTGACGCATATCATCTGGGTAAGCAGACTCGTTCATCTTTTAAAGGGAAAGATATTGTAAGTACCTCTAAACCCCTTCAGCTTCTTCACATGGATCTGTTCGGTCCCACTCGAACTGCCAGCATTGGAGGTAAACGGTATGCATTTGTAATTGTTGATGACTTCTCAAAGTTTATATGGGTAATTTTTCTCTCTCATAAAAATGAAGATTTTACTAACTTTGAAGTATTCTGTAGAATAGTTCAAAGAGAAGCATGTTATTTCATTACAACCATTCATAGTCATGGTGGTGAATTTGAAAACAAAGCATTTGATGATTTTTGTGCTCAAAATGGATTCACTCAAAACTTCTCTTCACCCAGATCACCACAGCAAAATGGAGTTGTGGAAAGGAAAAATCGTTCATTATAGGATACGGCAAGAACAATGTTGTTAGATCGAAATCTTCCTGATCACTTTTGGGCAGAAGCTGTAAGTACTGCCTGCCATATTCTCAACAAGTGTCTAATCAGACCGATTCTAAAGAAAACTCCTTATGAACTCTGGAGAGGAAAGAAACCAAATATTAGCTACTTACATCCTTTTGGATGTAAATATTTCATTCATAATAATGATAAGAACAATCTCGAAAAGTTCGATCCAAGAAGCGACGAAGGTATTTTCTTAGGGTATGCACCTGTTAGCAGAGCTTTTCAAGTTTTTAATAAAAGAACTTTAAGTGTTGAAGAATTTGTTCATGTAGTATTTAATGACACAAATCCAAGAGTACAGGAAAATGAAACTGGAGATGATGAAGTTACTGCTGTCAAACCAACTGAAGATATCTCAAATATCACTCCTGAGCCTAATACTGATGAATCAGCTACTACAGAGATGGAGGTGACTACTCCAGCTGATAAAACCAACATTCCTAGAGAATGGAGACACAACGCCAGCTATCCAAAAAATTTCATTCTTGGGAAACCTGATCACAAAATTCAAACAAGGTCTTCACTCAGGAAATAAGCCTCTGTAGCTCTTATATCTCAAATGGAACCTAAGAAAATAAATGAAGCCATGGAAGATGAGTCATGGGTACATGCATTGAAAGAAGAACTTGATCCATTCGAAAGAAATCAAGTATGAACCGTTATAGAGACACCAAAAAATTGTTCAGTAATGGGAACCAAATGGGTGTTTCGAAATAAGTTGGATGAGAATGGTAAAGTTATTCGAAACAAAGCGAGACTGGTTGCTCAAGGTTACTCTCAACAGGAAGGTATTGACTACGATGAAACTTTTTGCTCATGTACCAAGGTTAGAATCGATTCATACTTTACTTGCCTATGCTTCTTTTCAGCGTTTTAAACTTTTTCAAATGGATGTAAAAAGCACCTTTTTAAACGGTTTCATAAAAGAAGAAGTTGTTGTCAAACAACCCCCCGGTTTTGAAAGTCCCTCTTGCCCTGATTTTGTTTACAAGCTTTCAAAAGCACTTTATGGCCTCAAACAGGCTCCAAAAGCCTGGTATGATAGACTAAGTACCTTTTTACTTCAAAATAATTTTCAAAGAGGGAAAATTGATACAACCCCTTTTACTCAAAGATCTGGTTTATATATTCTCTTCATTCAAATTTATGTTGATGATATTATTTTTGGTAGCTCTAATCCCTCTTTGTGTGAAAATTTTGCAAACCTTATGAAAGGAGAATTTGAAATGAGCTTAATGGGAGAACTCACATTCTTCCTTGGATTGCAAATCAAGTAGTCAACTAATGGAACTTTCATTAGTCATACAAAGTATACCAAAGAGGTAATAAAGAAATTTGGACTAGAAAAGGGAAAAGCTTTTGGGACTCCCATGAGCCCTTCCACATGTCTTGAAACAGATGCATCGGGAAAGGAAGTTGATGAAAAAATGTATCGAGGAATGGTTGGATCTATACTATATCTTACTGCAAGTCGACTAGATATCATGTTCAGTGTATGCAAATGTGCACATTTTCAAGCTGCTCCGAAAGAATCACATGTCACTGCAGTAAAGTGAATTATTCACTATCTAATTGACACCACTGAATTGGGCCTATGGTATCCTCACTCTTCTCACTTTGATCTTATTGGCTATTCAGATGCTGACTTTGCAGGTGATAAAAATGATCGAAAAAGTACTAGTGGTACATGCCAAATTTTGGGACAATCCCTAATTTCTTGGCATATAAAAAAACAGACCTCTATTGCTCTTTCTACCACGGAGTCATAATATCTAGCAATAGGTAGCTGTGGTACCCAATTATTATGGATGATGCATCAATTACTTGATTATGATTTGTCTTTTGAAGCTGTTCCTATTTTTTACGATAATACCAGTGCTATTAGTCTGTCTAAATATATTGTGCATCAATCCAGGGCTAAGCATATCGATATCAAACATCATTTTATTCGAGATCATGTTGAAAATGGTGATTTTTCATTGGAATTTGATAATTTCATAAAACCCCTTTTGGAAGAAAGATTTTGTGTACTTCGAAATCGCCTGGGTATTAAAGTATTTACCTCATAATTTTTTTTGCCTTTTAGTGCTGTCTCTTTGTTTTGATTTTAGTAAGTTTAATTATTACTCTTAGTATAATTAATTATTTCCTTCTTTTTGTGAACTATGACTAATTATTTCTTTCCTTGTTCAGTGTGTCCTTCATTACTTCTTGCCTTTTCCTCTTCTCCATAAAATCTTTCCCTTCCATCTTTTCACTCTTCATCTTCTGACTTTTCTCGATAAAACCCTTCCTCTCCCCTCTCTCTTTCCTACTTATTTTTCTTTCTCTCTTCTCCTCTCGTCATTCTCACTATGCCTGAAACTAGATCAATGGCTTTTCTAAAAAGCTCTGGTCGTCTCTTTTTAAACTCTCCAGACGTTCTCTCCTTGTCCTCGGACTCATCTACTAGTTCTCTTGCTAACCGTTCCCAGTTTTCAAAGCGAAATGCCCCTGCGACAAAAAAGAAGGTTCGGAAGAAATCCAAACCAAACTCTTCTGGAACTCTTTCACCTATGGACATGCATCGTTTTTGGGGGATGGAGCAAAATATCAGGTATGACAGGTTTAAGTCTCGACCCATCGTCCCTGGCAGGGTGATTAATCTCAGTCAGCTACGCGACTCTCATTGTCAGGTAAATTTGTTCCTTAAGGTTCAAAAACTCTCTCTATTATTTAGCCTGTGTGGACTCGAATTATTTAAGGAAGTTGTTCGTTTATTTTATGCAAACCTTCGTGTGTCAAGAGATAGTGGTGAGTTGAAAACCCTTGTGGTGGGCACTCGTATTATTGTTAATGACTTGTTATTTGAAGATATGTTTGGCACTAAGTTCTTTGGTGTGATTCCGTACATGAACAACTCTTGGCCTGATGATTTTGAAGTGACCCTTGAAGGTGCTAAGATAGCCGTGGCTGAAATCGGTACAAATCTGTCTGATTTTGGTCCTCTTTCTCTCTGTTTTGAGCTTCGCATTTTAGTGCATATTATTGCTACTACTCTCTTGCCTAGGAAAGGTTCTCTGAGCAACATCTCAAATAGAGATGTGTTTGTGCTTTATAGCCTACTTAAGAAATATCGAATAAATTGGCTGCCTGGTTTAAGGAATACATGTGGGAAAGTGCTAAGGAATCTAATCCCTTTGCCAGCTTACCGTATGGGCTGCTCATAATTTAAATCGTGGTGGACAGACTAGTGGATCTCTCCATGTTCAAACCCATTGAAATCAATGCGACCTATGATTCTCATACCTTCTCTAGTATGGGGTATGTGGAGGTAGGTGACAAGTGGATTAAGAAGGATTCTGTACAAGAAAGGGTTGATACTCCCAAACCAACTAAGATCTCTATAGAGTCAGCTCCTCTCCTGCTTCAAGATTCTAATGAACTCAAAACTCTCATTATTACTGTTGAACGAGGTCTGGATACCCTTCATGATGCTGTTGAGAAGGTATTTCGGCTTTAGAAGGACACCAGTACAGATATAAGTAAGCTTCGCATTGCTATGACTGGATTTAAGCAAGAAGGTATCTCAACTGTTAACAAGCTAATTAGGCAAGTCGACCCTCTCAAAACTAGAGTCAACTCTTCCAACAATGAGCTTGCTATCTCTGTTCAGAACTCTTACTCCAGCTTATCCATGACTGTGGAGTGCTCCTACAACTCCTTCAGTGAAAAGGTTATCAACACTATGAAATACTTTTGGGGTAAAAATCGTTAGATATGTCTTTCTCGGCACCTTTTGAACAACTTTTAATAGGGATATGTCCCTTGGACTGTACTATGAAAGCTTTTTGCCTTCCTACTCTTCTTTACTTTTAGCTTTGACTATACATATTCTAGTTTGTGCTTTCTCTCCTCCTCTTTCTTTTTGATTATCCCAAAGGGGGAGAATGGACCTCACCTTACCAAGGAGAACATAAAGCCAGGGGGAGCTATAGACAGGGGGAGCTTCAACTTATCAGGGAAGTCTCCTTATATATTTATTAATCTTCTTATTAAGTCAATTGTCATTATCAAAAAGGGGGAGATTGTTAGCCCTTTGAAATCGAAGTAGTTTTAATAATGAAAACATTTAATTGTCTTACTAACTATTGCAGGAAAAGAAAGAGAAGAACAAAGTCACACACTAAACGACTAAGGAAAGAATTCTGCTAATTGAAGCCAATCACACAGCGCATAAAAAGGAAAGGGGATATTTGCCTAAATAAATCATGACAAGTCTGCATATATCAAAGGACATATACAAGGAAACAAGATCCGCATAGGGAGAAGACTTCAAATAAATCAATCTAGGAGTACATTATGCATCAGTCAAGGACATAATCAAGGAAGCAAGATCAGCCAAGAATCAAGAAGAAGATCATGACACAAGGTAGAATTAGAAGGACGAAATCAAGATCAGCCATAAATTAAGAAAGAGATCATCACTCCAGGAAAGATTTGATTTACTCATGCACATATCTGATATGGACATGACTCAGCAAATCAATCAAGATTGAATCAAGGATAACACCAATGATCCTTAATTCAAATACCCTTGGGTTTCCACAAAAGAGAAAATTTATATAAACCTCTCTCAGCCATAGTTGTACTTACGCAACTTCACTTGAACTTATAATTGTAATATTCTTTCATCTTCCATAAAGCTTTGTACACGTGAGTGAACAATTGTAAAACAAAAAGAGAAGGAAAGATTCTAAGAGTCGGTTATACAAGTAGAGGCAGTTTTAACATAGAAACTCTGATTTGCATATCATACATGACTTGAAGATTTCACCTTATGTAAAACAAGTTTGCAACAAGCTCTAAAGGAAACCCTTGAAACCCAAGGGGACTGGACTAGGCACCACATCGGTGATTCGAACTAGTATAAAAACATCCTGTGTCATTTTACTTTCAGTATCTTATCTTGTTTTATACTGTGGAACTAACTTGCAGGTGAGTCGACTACTTCCCACAGGAAGTCGACTGAAGGAATTTTAATTCACCCCCCTCTTTACTTTCAGCCTACATATCTTTTTCTTGAGAATTCAGGTAAGATGTAGTTCATTACAAGGAATGTTCGATAAAATGGAAAGAAATAGATTAAATATGCATTTTCAAAAGAAAGATAACAATGACTTGATATGCAAAATTATGCCCAATACTAGGCATACTTCTTTTCAACCATTGATGATGAATATCTTCAAATGACTCTATTTAGAAATGTCTTGCACTTATTCTTAAACATCCAAGATGTTATCATTTGGGAAATTTTCCTCAATATTGATTAAATTGTTGTTGATCATGTTTTGAATCTTATGTTTGAGGCTTGAACAATTCTCTGTGTCGTGTCCAACAGCTCCTGAATGATAAGCACATCTGTGGTTAGCCCTGTAAAATTTTTCCCAACGAATTGGCTGGTCTTCCTTCTATAGGATGGAGTATACCCATTGCTTTAACCTTTCATACAGTTGAGTTTGAGATTCCCGTAGGGGTGTAAATACTTTAGGAGCCTTCCTAAAGTTTGGACGAATGAGTCGTTTCTGATTGACATTGTAGTTTCGATAATTTCTTTGTGAAGCCGACCGCATATGGGTAGCCATGACAATGGATACCTCCTCTTCTTTTCCCTTTGATATATCCATACCATTAATTCTGGTAGCTTTTCCATTAGTTCGCAATGCGGTAAGGTTTGTGACTTTTCTAGTCTTGACACCATCTTCCAAAGTTTCTCCCACGTTGATGATCTCAACAATTTTTGTCCCATCATACACAACATTCTTTCATAGTACTCAGGCTTTTGAGTTTGAATAAACATTTTAGTGATCTCACGTTCAGACATGAGAGGTTGAACTCTTACAACCTCTTTTCTCCAACGAAGAGCATACTCTTGATAGTTTTCTGTGGACTTTTGTTTGATCTTCTCCAAATAGTAGCGATCAGGGGCAACTTTTACATTATGTCCAAATCTTTCAGTGAAATCCTTTGTGAGTGCAGTCCAACTTGTCCATTGTTTTAATTCTTGTGATGTAAACCACTCCAGAGCTTCTCCATGTAGACTTCGACTGAAGAGACGCATCAACAAAGCTTCATTTTTGCCAACTCCCACGAGTTGATCACAATAAACTTTTTGATGTGTTAGAGGATTTCTAGTTCCATTAAAAGTGATGAACTTTGGCACTTTGAACCCTTCCGGAAGGTCCGAATTCAGATGAATGCATAAATTTTTGTAGTTCAAACCTACCTCTTCTAAAGAGTAATCAAGTTTTTTTTATCACTTTCGCAATCTCTTCCTTCATGAGATGCTTCATCTTTTCCTATTTGGCCCTCCACTCCTTTTCCTTCTCTTCGTAGCAGTCAAGTTCGAAATAGGCAATATAGTGAAGGTGTGGTTCAGTGTGGAGTGGAGTATCAAAAGGGTCTTTTGGAGGTAAGGGCTGAACGTTAGGTGCCTTTTGGAGGGGTTTGGTGCATGAAAGTGGATGTTTAAGGATTGTTGACATTTAAGCTTTGAAATGGAGGGAATATTTGAGAGTTATATATAGAACTTACTAGAAACCATAAGCATATCCCTGTATATAAACTAGTAGCAACACACACATTACTAGAAACCATAAGCATATCCTTGTATATAACACTTAGTCACTACCATATTATCAAATCAATCTTGAATACATAGAACTTAATACTAATGACTCAAATAAATCATATGACTTAGCTAATAGCTACTAATTGCAATTAAGACAAATGAAGGAAGGACATTTAGAACTTTTTCTAGTTTTAAAAATAAAATAAAGCCATATCCAAAAATGTAGCTAAATCTAACAGATGCAACAAACTTGAATTAGAGGAAAAGAAACCAAAAACAGAGCAAAAGCTAACCGGACAAAGGGAAACAAAGCCTACACTCCCAAGTAGACTCAACAAAGCAACCAAGTAAAAGGAATCGAAGCAAATAGTAATAAACACAATATAAGAACCCCAAAACAGTAGTAAATGCGGCATACGAACTCAAATGTTGACATCTTAATTCATTCATTCAACGCAAGATGAAAGAATAAAGGATATGACGTAGAATAAATCAGATTTATAGCTTCATGATGCAAGGAAATAGACTAAGATGAATAACATAGTTTGAAAGCTAAACAAAATACAACTATGAATGCCAAAAAATGAACAAGAACAATAACAATTTTAGGCTAGAAAATAGTTTTGAAACACATTAATGGTCTACACATACATACTTGGATCACATTCAACAAGCAAACGACCAAAGTTTCAATCACGCGAGGAAATCCCTATTCCTAATGACCTATCAGAATAATATTTTCAACTAAACAAACAAACAAAACTCAAATTAGGAAGAACTGTAAGAAGAGCGAGGTTGTATACCTTTACCGAGGCAGCGAGACTGGAAATCGAAATTTTGAAGCGCTGCGACCACTTTGAGCCGATTTAAAAAATTTTAGTGAGTGAGGAATGAAAAAGAGAAAATCGAGATTCCCAACTCCGAGTCCTTGCAGTATATTTTTAGCCTATTTGTATATCTTGTTTCTTATGACTTTCTCACTCTCTTCCCCTCTCCTTTCGAACTCTCTTTCTCCAACCCTAAACTGAAGGTAAATAGGGGCTTTATAAAGAGGGAATTAGGTCAAAATTTGGGGGGAAACGAGTGACGAATTTCGAATTCGAAATTCAAATTATTTTGAAGAGATAAGGTTGGAAACAGATTCTTGGTACAATTCTTCAACGGATTGAAAAGGATATCTGTATGATCTTGTAGGAAGGACTAAGAGCACCTTAGATTGAGACACGTGTTAATTCGAGAATATTCTCGTACAACGGATAATGAGGGTAGGGGAAGGACGTGATTTGCTGGGCTGCAGGACCGGATCGCGATTTGGATCATGTTGCTGGGTCTGTTTGGTAGTTGGCTGCGTTGGTTTCTGGGTTTCGTAGATAAGGAAGAAGATGCGGGTCGTCTGGTTTCACAAAGGAAGAAGAGGAGTACGGGTCGGGTTTTTTTTGTTGTTGCTGGATGTTTTGGTATTGTACGTTGTATGTGTGCTGCTGGAAAATAATGTATTGAGGTGGGCTTCTAATGGGTAGTGAATTGAAGTTAAAAATGGGCCGGATTGAACAAAGAAAATGGGCCAAAGTTGGTCTCAGAATTGGAGGTCAACGATGGGTTAGATCTTGGAATTTAGGAAATAGCCAAATTGAGTTCATTTGGTGAAATCGGCTAAAATTCAAATAGGACGAACTAATATAATTAATTTACGAGCTTTTTAATCTTAATGAAATAAAATAATTAACTCAATTACAAAGTAATGATTCACAATTATAACCATAATATAAACTAAACTAAACTAATAAAATCTTTTTGAGACGATTTTTGAATGTTCATAAAATGTGCTAATTATATATATAATTATATAAAAATATTTTTTATTATTTTAAAATTATAAAATGACTAGAATTACTTGAAAATAACTAGAAAAATTATTTGATTTAAAAAAAAATAAAACTAGTTATTTTAAATCGTTTGAAATTGAGGAAGCTCGATGATTAATCTATATTGTAGAGGTCCAAAATTGGGTGTCAATACATACTTGGACAATTGATTAAACTTTAGAGAATACTCTTGAACACTCATTCCTCCTTGATGATGGTTAATGAAATCTTCCACCTTTGCTTCCCTCAACTCTCGGGAAAGAACTTATCAAGAAACGCCGATTTGAACACTTCCCACTCTATTGGACCTGCTCCTACCGGCCTATTGTTCTTCCATTGAGTATACCATACTTGAGCCACACTTTTCAATTGGTAAGCGGCTAACTCTACTTTTTCTACCGAAGTCACCCCCATGGCATCAATTATCTTATAAACCTCCTCCACAAATTCTTGAGGATCCTCTCCCACTTTGGAACCAAGAAACACGAGAGGGCTCATCCTTGCAAAAACCCTAAATCTAGAAGTCACGGAATTCATATTAGGATTGACTGGAGCTACAACTTCTCTATTGGCTTGAGCCGTAAAGACTTGAGCAAACATTTGGATAGTAGACCTAAACTCCTCATGGGTCACATTCTCAACCACGGGATCAACCGGAGATTGGTCAACTTGAGGAGCTTGATTACCTTGAAGAGCTTCCTCATGCACATTGCCACCCTCCATTCTTCTTGCGTTTGCCCTTCGTGAATTCATATCCTGAAGACACAATAGAAGGATTAGGAGAGGCACTTTTATAGAGTTAAACTCTAAGGCACGACTTAAGAATAATGAAAGTAGTGTAGTGTCCTAAACATCTTATAGCCTCTCATTCATAAATGTGGCACGCTTTACACTAAAGAACAAGACTCTACTAGACGTGGCTTATGAGACATCAACCTAGAATCATTCCAAACCTTGTGCTCTAATACCAAGTTTGTTACGACCCAAGGGCACCCTCTAGATGTAACAAGGCACATAATACCCCTTAAGGGCACCATGTAAGCCACTTAGCATATCACAACATAAAGCATTATAACAATAAGAGTAAAACACATTTCAAGTATTAAAAAGTTTTCATAAAAGTAAAGCGGAAGTCTAGACATGTCTTAATTAGCCATCTATTACAATAGTTCCAACGAAAAAGGGACATTGCCCATACAACATCGTTCGAAAATGAAATACTAGAAATGAAACTCAAAGTTAATATCCCTCCCTCAAATCCAAGGACTCACCACAAGCAAGAAGAATAGTCAAATCCAAGCTTGAACCAAATGATAATCGCCTTAACAACCGGAACCTACGCTTAGAAAAAATGTAGGAAAATATGGGTTGGTACAAAAATGCACCAAGTATGATAGACATGCATAAAATCATGGAAAACATACTAAAAGGGACATTTTAGTTGAATGCATGACATTTACTAAGTTTAAGCATCATCTTAGAGATAATGGAAAAACATAAATCATAAGCATAGTTAACTCGTAGATCATCATATCATAATTGGAACATACCATAAATATCCTCAAAGCATACTTGTGCAATGCATGAATAATATCTCATAATCCCACGCATACTAAGTAAAGCTTCTTGAATATCTATAGTTCATACTTCATATTCTTGTTCATGCTATCATAAAGAGAGATTAGCCTTAACCGACATAGACCATGCGAGCTTACTATGAAATCATGTGTCTACCCCCACACCGAAAAGAGGTTGTCCTACTTGCCTAAGGTAGAAATATACTCTTAGCTTAGGTGGATCCACTAGCTAAAGACCTATGTGTGCACATTGTTTATGGGATAAGGAGATTGCTACTAGAAACCTGCCCTCAACTAGAGGAGGAGCTTCCATCTCATGACACATTTTCTAGAAACCAGCCCTTTACTAACGGAGGAGCTTCCTTATCATTGGCAATATCCACTCGGTGATAAGCATTAATTCCCATGGAGTTCATATTAAGTCTTGACTTAAGTTCATATATATGGAAGAATGTCTTGACACTCAATCCAACATAACTCATACTAAAGCTCATTGATTCAATAGGTGAGACTAGTCTTCCAACCTTACAATCACTACATGTGACAAACCTTTCACATCATATAATATTCATACATAAGTGTGTACATGAGGATATCTTCCAATCAACACAATAATTAGATCATAACCATATTCACTCTACTCTAAAAGTGTTCATAAAGCATATATCTAATTCTCATAATCATGCATAATTCTCATGATTTGCCCTACAAGGACCATAAATCACAATCCATCAACACATTTAGAATTACTACATTAGACATGGATGATAACATAATTCAAGTAATTTAATTACTAGATGCATTATTCTATCATATTCTACTTGCATCAATTAATACCCACACTTTGAGATCCAAATTGGGAAAGTATGGGAATTTATGGATTCTTGGGGAATTCAAGATAAAATCATATAAAGTCATCAATATATCCATAATAAAACATAATTCAATCATTAAAAATTAATTTTAAAGGAATCCTTGAGATTGAAGTCAAACCCTAACTTTTGGGATTTCTAGCTTTAAAATTTGGGGTTTTGAAGGGGCTCCATGGATGAAAACTATCCATGCATGAAGAGCTACCATACCTTTGATCTGATTCTCTGAAGAAATTGAGTGAAAAAACCTTCTTCTTCAAACCCTAGCTTAACTTTCTTCTTCTTCTTCTTCCTTGGAGTTCTAGAGAGAGTTTTAGGGGGGAAATGGATTTTGATTTGGGAATTTGGAATTATGATTTGGATGACTTAGTTTCGGGACTTAAAAGCCTTATATAGTTAGTTTAATTAAGTGTAAAATGATGCCACTTAATATTTTATTAAAAAAGAAAATCCCAAAACACCCCTAAGTATAACTGCCAATTGGCAGGCCCCATCCACGCCCACCACTAATGGACTGTGGTAGGACCCACGGCCCTTGCTGGTGATCCGTGGTAGGGGTTTTTGGGCATTTTTCCTGGGGCCTTGACCAACGGCCCTCACCCATGAGGCGTGGGTCCACTGACGGGCCGTGGTTCCCCCTCGTGGGTGGACTTCCTAGGCACCATTTTTTTGCCACCTTTGAAGGGTCCTCCTCAATGACCCATGGTTGGTCCTTGGGGGTGGGGTCGTACCTTGAGGTTTTAATCCAAAAACGTGTATATTGAGTACCGGGAGTTATTTACGACTCTAATCCTCATGTCAATCCCTATTTTAGCCTACTATTTTCCAGAGTGTTACATGGAAGTAACAACCTCGAACTGTGAGTAACCAATAATAGGGTCGTCTACCGAGCCAGTAAATTCCTATGAGAGCCAGCAATACTAAAATCATGCAAGAAAGAGTGTCGACGCGCCGACTAGTCAAGTAAAACTGAGCACATTTTAGATGCCTCCAATATCTCAAGTAGAAAAAGGAGCACATCCATGATGCCTCATAATCTCAAAAATTAGTAAGTGAATTGATCCAGGTGATACAACTTTCATTAAAACCAGTTGAGAATTAAAACTGAGTAAAATGTTATCTCGTCATGAATGATAAATATGCCAATGCATAGGTTGGGATTGTACTACAAAGTCCGTGAGAATGTGCAAACAACGCAGTGCATGTCATCACCAACATTAAAACAAGGAACTCAAGATCAAATACCTATACAACCGATGAAACCGCACTGCCAGAGTAGAGAGTACTAACTGTGATTTACATGCAAATATCATTAATACAATTAGGAGTTCTTGATGCACAGTTTACACACTCTGCAATAGTCTTTCATATTTCTTGTTGTCCTAATATCATATCTAAAGATTATGAAAGTCCTTAGTATTTATAAATCTTATATATTGATAAATTATTAAAGAACCTACTAGCTAGTTATGTAAAGTCGAACATAGAGAGAGAGATGGAGTGTAACAGCTCGAATTTGAAAAAGGTAGAATTTGCAGCTTTTGAAGGACCTGGTGCCAGTACAAACAAGGCCCGTGGACTGACGCACGGTCCGTAGGTCAGCTCCGTAGTTGGCTAGTCCCAGATCCCAAAAATGTCAAGTTTCAGTACTTTTTCAACGGTTCATCAGGATAGTCTGTTGTCCAATCCACGAGTTGAAGATAGGTTTTGTAGGTGAGTCACAAACTTAGAGAAATTCTAGGGTCAAAGTTGAGGACCACAGTCGGGACCCACGGCCCGTCGTTGGGACTATAGCCCGTGGGTGGGTCCTATCGTTTGAGGTCTAAGAGACGTGGTATCTAAAACCATCGACGGTCGACCAGGATGGTTCATAGGTCAATTGACATATTGTAGTTTGTCACTATCGATGGTGTCGACAGTTATTGTCCTAATGGATTTTGAGTCTTTTCCTAATTATTGTAGCTTAATACTATATCGTTTTACCCTTCATCTAAACCCCTATATAAGTTTTATTACCCTCAAATTTCTCCAATTGAAATCATTCTCTCAGATTCCTAAAAGAAGAACAAGTCTTTCTCTCCAAAATATTTCTCTCTCTAAAAAGATTGAAGAAGAAAGAGTCAACCTAGGGTTTCAAGTCAAGCCTCAAATTCCACCATTGAAGCAAGATTTTTAAATTGAGGTATAATAGTTTTCATCCATGGAGCCCTTTCCTCCATGGAGTTCCTAAATTCTCCAATTTTCAGAGTTATAAATCCCCAATTGAGTTAGAGTTTTTCATTCATGTTATGGGTTCTCTTAATTATTGATTTAATTGATTGTCTTATGATCTTTAAAGCATTAATTGATAGAATTCTATGATTTTATGATGAATCCCTATGAACTCATGCATATCCCATGCTTTTGAAGTTATGATGATCCAATGTGGGGTGTGGAATTATGAAAGGTGAATTTATGAAATCATGCATGTTCTCATGACATTGAGGTAAATGTTTTAAGGATTCTTGGAGAGTGAAGTATTTATGATGTTGTTGTTGTGTTGTTGAAAGGATTTCCCACATAACTACCTCGTGCATAAATGTGTAAGGGTTTCTCACATAAAGGATTCTAAGGTTGAATGGTTCTCACCTAAAATGTATCAAAGTTAAGGTGCTATTCTAATGAAACTTAGCCTGGATTGGTTACTTAATTGTACCTTTCCATGGATGACATATGACTTAGCTTGGATTGGTAAGCTGATGTGCCCTTCCATGGATAATAAGAACAATTTAAGAAAATGACTATTCCGTGAGATTTACGCTTAGCACCGAGAGGATCTCTCCTATTAATAGAGGTTGGGTCCCTAGTTTCAATCTCTTTATCCCATACCTATGTGCCCTCATATTGATGATTGTCTTAGATAGACATTATCTAGTGGATCCACATAATCTAGAAGTTCATGGTCTTACCTTGACAAGTAGGCCACTCCTTTTCGGTGTGGGTACACACCGAATTCCGTGTTGATAGCTCACATGTTATCTCTATTATACTCTGCAAAACAAAGGATTCATTCTTTTTTGCTCCCCGTGATCATCTTTTTTTATGTGAAAGAAACTATTATATATTACTCCTTCCGTCCCATTTTATGTGACACCCTTTCCATTTTAGTCCGTCCAAAAAAAAGGCACCTTACTATAAAAAGAAACAATTTAATATTAAAATTCCTCTTTTACTTTTAATGAAATGATTTCCAACTACACAAATAACTAAGGATTGATTTAGACCACAAGTTTCAAAAGTCTTCCTTACTTTCATAAACACCATGCAAAGTCAAACGGTGCCACACAAAATGAGATGGAGGGAGTACTCAATTAAAAATGTACAGGGAGAAGTGTGCACATGTGATACAATTCTCACGAGATTCCTGATGACGCCCATCACCATCACTACTTCTCCACTCAAGTCTTCCCACGGGTGACCATGGCTCCATTTTAATAAGGTATATATGCAGCTAATAATGTTAGGATGTAGAGAGTAATATACAAAATACCGGCACAGGTGTATCCAGGAGGGGGTCACCGGGTTCACGTGAACCCACACTCGAAGTATCATATATTGTCGTGCGGTTATGATTGGGTGCACCTCTCTAAGTGAGGTTAGAAATATGATTCTTTTATTTATCTTGTTTTATTTTCCTTTCGAAAATTGGGTAACACCTCTCTAAGTGGTTTGGATAGATAAAAATAAAATTTTAGACCTAAGTGGTACGCCTCATGCAAGAGCTAAGTAGTGTACCCAAGTAGAACTTTTGTCAAAAATGACCTAATTACCAATTTAGTAAAGACTTTATGGTAGACTTGCATTTTACATAAATTGATTAAAATAAATGAAAGCACCATCCTAGGTTTCCTTAGAGGTGGCGGGGGGGGNAGGGATAAAATTTATCATATTGATAATTAAAGCGGAAAAGATGGTTTATGCTCTAATTTACCATTTATACACTCCAGTTGTTCAAATTGGCTGGTGAGTGAATGTTATTAGAAGAGGGGAACTTCCAAAAATAGCAAAGACTTAGAAATATAATGAGGTCAATATGACTAATGTTTGCTAATTAAATAACGTATCTACTGTTTGAGTAGCTATTCAGGTCATGGTTTTTATATCTCGTGTGGCTATTAAATATTCATACAAATAGGAATCTCAATTTAATTATTGATATACGCGTCAATTTTGGAAGAAATTCCACCAATCATGCATAATCCCACAAATCAAAGAAATAATCCTACGAATTACTCACTGTATTTTTATCAATTGATTGCTTTTAAATTACACGAAACTTGAATTATATTTGTATCGGTTGATTTATGGAAATGCTAAAATTATACAAATAAGGGCTAAATGTATACTTGCTGATAATATACAAATACGAACTACAACTTTCACATGCGGGTTAAAAATACATAGATATACAAATCAAATGTATACAAAAGCATTCACATATATAATGTACAAAAACATTCACAAATGTTTAACTTATACAACTTGGAGCTACAATATATACTTCTTGATAATATAGAAATGTGAACTATAAAAATCAGTTATACACAATATGAGTTGGTATAATGCTATTTGTATATATCCACAGTTGCTTTAGATATACAAATAAGGATTGACTTATACAAATGCGGAAATTGTATGTATATTATTGTATAATTGCTAGTGTATACAAATTATAATCATAAAAATTCATATGTGGCTTAAAAATTATGTAATATGTACAAATTAGGAAGAATAAAATCAAAATATATGCTTATCTATAAGAAACTATCGAATTTAATGATACATATACAAATCAGACATAAAAATATACAAATCGAAATATACAAATTTCTCAAGATTTTCCCCAACATGTTGGTCCATTAACTCAGATTGAACATCTTTTTCTTCAAATGATTTTAATTCATTGCTTGTAGATGCAATTTATTTACAAATATGTCAAGATCTTTCCCTTCTTGTTGGTCCATTGACTCAAATTGACGTCTTCTTAAGATGATTTGATTCATTGCTTGTAGATGCAGTTTCTTTTACCTTACGCTTGTTTTTTTGAAATCAGAACCTCGTTTGAATTGTTTTAATTCTTTTCCTCTCCTTTTTTTTGTTTATATTTTTTGGAATTAAAAACATGAATAAGTTGTTGAATCTGACATCTAGTAATCCTCTTTGATGCAGTTTATTCATCCATGGTTTGAATATGTATACTGGTTTTATAGAAAGATTCAAGATTATGATTGAAAATTTATGAAATAGTGAGCTTCGATTTAAAATATACAAACACAAAAAAATAACTAATGAAGGTTATTTGGATTTGAGTATGTACTATTAAGAGGGATGAATGAAATTTTCAATTTTCAAATTTTATTTTTGTTGAGTGATTTTAGGAGATAAATTAGTGAGTGTAATAAGAGAGAGAATGTGTGATTTGTATGAAAGGTGAAAGCATGTGGTTACATGTTTTGATACAAATGACAGGTCGTGTGACCCACATTTATAGGCATTTTCATTAAATTACAACCGCAAATTATAATTAATCAAAACTCTAGTTATTGTACATAATTAACTACTAAATGTTAGCTTGTGGAATTTTTCCATTAGAAAACGTGTCACTAAAGTATATTTATAGATGAAGGTCCAATGGTCCTAGAATTGGGCTAGCCAACTTTTACTATTACTATTACTTTTTTTTCTTAGTTTTCTACCCAATGTATGATACCTACTTTGGGGCCGACTAATCCGAGTTTACCTAGGGAAGTTCCACTTTGGGTGAAATGAGTTATTAAAATTTTCACGTTTAGTTTGTATTACTATTACTATTACCATTACATGAGAATGTTTGGCTACTATTACTATTACTATCACTATTAATATTACTATTATTATTACTAATACTATTATTATTATTATTATTATTATTATTATTATTATTATTATTATTATTATTACTACTACTACTACTACTACTACTACTATTATTATTATTCTTATTAATATTATTATTATTATTATTATTATTATTATTATTACTATTATTATTACTATTATTATTATTATTATTAATATTCTTATTACTATTATTATTCTTATTACTGTTGTTGTTGTTGTTAATATGCTTATTACTATTATTATTCTTATTATTGTTGTTGTTGTTGTTGTTGTTGATGCTGATGATGTTGTTGTTGATGATGTTGATGATGATGTTGTTGTTGTTGTTGTTGTTGTTGATGCTGATGATGATGTTGGTGGTGGTGGTGGTGGTGTTGTTGTTATTATTATTATTATTATTATTATTATTATGCTACTCTTCGTGATGCTAGAAATTTAAATTTTCGACAGTCTCTTATGGGTTCGATAGAATCTACGGTGGCCTATGGTCTACCAAAGACAGATCAGGAAGAGACCTTTCTAAGGTGAAATGTTACAAGTGTGGACAACTTGGTCATAATGCTCCTAACTGCAAGTTGAATAAGTTTTCTAGTTGTAAAGAATTCATATGATTCTGCTTCATATTTATCAAAGCATTGATATCTTTGTCTCATGGATCTAGGAGAAACGAGCACTAAATGTACCAGACTTGAAAAGGTTGATGTACCTCAAAACCTTGATTTGTTAAACAAGTGGACTATTCCTAAAGTCTCGATTAAAACTATTTATGATTATGGTTGGTTTGATGAACTATCTTCTAAACAATTGATTAAAATTACTGAGCAATTTTTAGCTTTAAATTCATCTGAACAGACTATACGTTTGCTAGACGAGCGTGATGCTATTTTGTATAAAAATCAGTATAATTATCTGCATATTGGTATGGTGCAAATATTTCTTCATATGGAAGACTTACAATGTGCTTCTTTGATTGATAACAATTTTTCGATTACTAACTCATAATTTGATTATGTAAAGCAGCAGTTTCATAAAATTCTTGAGAGATACTATTAAGGTCTTCTTTACTATAAGAATAAAAAAATCAAGCTTTAAACCGATTTCATTTTTCATCAAAAAATTATTTTTGAATATGTTTTCTTGCCAAAGAACCTGGGCTAAAATCAAGTTGGTGTGGAATCATTAAGAATCGTTGGGGTCAAACTCCATTTTGGAGACTGAAGGAATATCCTTATTGGAAACATCATCATTCACCTGAACTATATAGTTTACAGGATCAGCAACTTGGAGGTAGTCCACCCAATCAGAGATCTAACAATTAAGCATCCTTAAGCTAGCGGTAGTCCGCCTGCATAAGAATTGAAATACAGAAGAACTTTTATATAGCTTCTCGGACTGCATGGTGTTATTTTACCTGAACAAAGGGTCTGTCAGGAATCTAATACATACTTCTTATTAAGCCCATGTGTCTGGCAATTCTAACCGGGTATAAGGCGCCCTTTTTCAACTCCTTAATCAGGCTTTGATACCAATTTTACAAGATCAGCGACCTGGCGGTAGTCCTCCCAGTCAAAGATCTTGCAATTTAGGATCCTTAAGCTAGTGGTAGTCTGCCTGCATAACAATTGAAATACACAAGAATTTTTATATAGCTTCTCAAATTGCATGGTGTTATTTTACCTGAGCAAAGGGTCTATTAGGAATCTAATACATACTTCTTATTGAGCCCATGTGTCTGGCAGTTCTAACCGGGTATAAGGCGCCCTTTTTCAACTCCTTAATCGGGCTGTGAACCATGACTGACCAGACGGAGCCACTAAGGCAAAGCCAATAAGAGTAGTACTAGATCTGAAATTACGTTGATCTCAGAACCAAGCCGAGAAACCATAACAAAATTCCTTTATATTTTAATAAAGCTTAGATCGTTCATAGTTAATATAGGAGAGAAGTTAGTTATTCAACATAAATATGAGATCTTTAGCCTGACATCGTCCTGGCTAGGAGAGACAGAGCTAAAGAAAGACTAAAAAATAAAATTACCTTATAAAGATGGTCGTCACCAAAGTTCAAGATGTCATGAACTGATCGGATTTTTATTTATTATCGGAAATCGGAATAGAGCTTGCAAAGAGATTTCTTTACAAGGGATTTACAGTTAAGAAAACTATAGAGGGTTTTTTTCTCTGCTGCCTCCCTTCTAAGAAACACTAAGGCTTTTATAGCCAAAATAAATAGAAGGAATCAATGTACAGTAAAAGGGGTCCCACTATCTGGGTCCTAAACAATGTATCTAGTGTTAAGGAACAGTGTTTCTACTGTTGAGTGAGCTCCGGGCAACAGTGTAACTCCGGTTAAGTGGGCTTAGTCTCTTTTTTACGGTGCTATCTCCTTTACGTTTTTGCCATGTCTCTTATCCATGGCCTGCATTTGTTGCAAGAATTCTTCTGTGTCTTGTAGTTCAGTGGTAGATAATATATTGTCTGTTTCAGCCTGGTGCGACACTTTCACGATATTATCGTTACTTGTTTCACTCCGCATTGAAGTGTCTGATTTATCGATCTGGGTTATATTTTGAAGTAAATTTCTTTTTAGTTCTTCTAGATAAGCATTAATCATGATTTCTTTATCTCCGTCTTGAAAGATGATTCTTATGGCAAAATGGCTTATTGAGTTATCATCAATGATTCCCTTTTGATGAATTTTATTATATTCTTTAATTCTTTCGCTGATGATATCCAAAAGCTCTTGACCAATTAGTTGTTTGGTTTTGGGATTTTATTTCATTAACTTATCCCAAAAATTACTGTAATAGGTCTTGTATAGGCAAGGAATATTATCCTCCATGAAACCTACATCAAGAGTCCATTTGTGAATTCACAGTATTGGAAATTCAATAAAGAAATAGATTTGATCTATTTTTTCTAACCAACAAATATGATCTGCATGATACAATTTGTTTAGGTCTAGTGACACTTTTGTCCATTCTTTGTATAACTGAAGGAATTGTTCAGGTAAAATTTGAACTGTAGGACTGTAGTATGACCACCAGTTTATAAACCAATTTGGACCAAGTGTGTTGGTCCATTCTTTGCGCACACCTTTATGAACCAAGTGTGTTTGTGTTTGTCATCACTATAATAAAGCACTTTATCAAATGCTTGGATATAATCCCAATACGTGAAATTCATTTGAGTATTGTTGAGGCTTATCTGCCTCTCCTTCATGGTAGAAATACCCCAGTCTTCAACAGATATAATCTGCTTTATAATGAGTTTTGAGAAGTTATAAACTTTCTCATGAGGGCTATAAACTGCACCGGAGAAGTGCTGAAATTCTACACTTCCTGAACTTATTAAAATTTCTTCATAATATGGCTGAGTTTTGTATGATTTACCTGGTAGTATAATCCATTGATTAGATACCTTTGGAATATCTTCCATGGTTCATCTTTCCTGTGAAGTTCAGAGTTTTCCAAAAGAAATATCATTTCTTTCTTTTTTAATTTTTCGTAGGATTTGATATAATTAGTATCCTATTTGGTGATGGAAGCAAAAGTATCTTTTTGCTTTTGAGTAGCCAAGTATGCCTGCATCTGGCCGTATAACGGACTGTCTTTTGGAATATCTTACAAATTAACAGATTTTTTTTGAGCTGGATGAAGCTTCTTCTTAAGAAATCTTCTTAGTAATCAAAGTCCTTCTTCCCATTTCTATAACTGCGGAATTTGATGAGGCTATGTCTGACGATCCTTGATAAGATTGTGAATTCAACGAGGATATGTATGACGGTCCTTGGGATGATCTTCCCCTTCCCCTTCCCTTTGCATGAATCCATGGTGGATCCATCCCACAAATATAACAATTTTTAGTCATTCAGAGTAATAGTTTGTCAAATATTCTTCTGAGTAATCAAGAATAAGAAAATCTCCAAATTCTTCGTTCAAAATATCATCAATAATCTTTTCAAGAATAAGACCTTTCAGATCTCTAGGTAATATAAGAATCTTAAGGATAGTAATGAGAGTTTCATCATGAAAAAAGGTTTCGAAAAACATTTTATTGAAGGTATTCTCTGGATAAGAAATCCGATAAAGAGTTATCAACTCCCTTTTTATATTGAATTTTAAAATCAAAAGGGGTCAATTGTGCTTGCCACCTTGCAATTATTAATTTCGAAGCATCATGCTTGAAATCTTTATCAAACATAAATTTGACGGATTGAGCATCAGTTTTTATCAAAAACTTTTGATTGTATAGATCATTGTGAAACTTCAGAACACATTTGACAATAGTCAACATCTCAAGGGCCACAATAGAACATTTCTTCTGGGCCTCATTCCATTTTTCAGAATTGAATATCTAATTAGATATTCATTCTTATCATGTGGATTAATTTGCTTTAGAATTCCACCATAACCAATACTGGACGCATCCGTCTCAATAATTTTTTGCCAAGCAGGGTTGGTCAGGGCTAAACAAGGTAAAGATTGCACCCGAAGCTTGATATCCTTAACCAAAGCGGTATGACTGTCAGTCCAGGGAGATTTATAATTCTTCTTCAGCCTGTCATATAAAGGAGCCAAATCTCGAGAAAGATTTTTATAGAAAAGGGATATGTAATTTGAACTTCCCAAAAATCTTTGCAATTGAGTCCTATCGGTGATAAGATTAGGAAACTTTGATGCAAAGTCAATAGATCTTTGAATAGGGGTAGCTTTCCCTTGACAAATCTGATGTCCTAGAAATTGAACATCTATTTGGAATAAACTCATTTTCGGTTTTGAGATAACCAAACCATTTTGTATCACAATTTTCTTAAAGATGTCAAGATGATTGATATGCATTTCAAATGTTTTATAAAATACTAGACTATCATCAATGTAAACAATAATAAAATCCATATATCGATTACAAATATCATTCATGATTTTCTGAAATTCAGATGTGGCATTTTTTAAACCAAAAGGCATTACATTCCATTCATATTGACCATATGGAACATTAATTTTTTTTTTTATAAGCATGCTATTTAAATATTTGGATCTTCCAATAACCTGATTTTAAATCAAATTTTGAAAATATTATTGGCATCATATAATCTGGAAAGTAAATCTCTTTTGTTTGGAATAGGATACCTAATCCATTTTAAATACTTGTTTAAAGGTTTATAATTAATAACCAGTCTAGGGACACCGCCTTCCCTTTCAGCAGCGTTATTAACATAAAAACTTGTGCAAGACCAAGGGGATTTAGAAGGTTTAATCAAACCCTTTTGTAAGAGATTATCAATCTCATTTTTGCAACTCTACTAACTCAGCGTTCATTTGGCAGGGCCGAGATTTAGTAGGGATATCATCCTCAGAAAAGCCTTCTTCATATGGAAGAGTTACAATGTGCTTCTTTCTATTCCAAAAAGTACTGGGGTGATTTGCACAAATATCAACGACAATATGTTTGGAAATCAATTTAATTTTTTCCTTCACTTTAGCAGATTTCAGAGAATCAAATATATTCATGCTGAATAATTCTAGTTGTAAAGAATTCATATGATTCTGCTTCATATTTATCAAAGCATTGATATCTCTGGTTATCGAATCTGTAACAAAAGAATAAGTAATTTTATTCTCTTTGTAAGTGGCAGAAAATCCTTTTGAGTCAATTCCTGTAAAAGGCTAAATGGCGTTTATAAACGGAGTTCCAAGTATGATTGGCGGATATAATTGATTATTAACTAAGAAGAAGAAATGAGGAATGCAGACTTTATTCTGACAAATTTTTGCATTAGGCAATTTATACTTTATATCTAACGCATGTCCTGATGCAAACTTGACCAAATAAGTAGTTTTTTGAAAATATTTCGTAGGCACTAAGCCTTCTTGAATACAACTAACATCTACACCACTATAAATCATAGCAATATTAGTAATCGAAAAACTATTATCAATCAAAATAGTACATTTAACATACCATTTATGAGCAGTAATAATTTGCATCATTCCCAAAAACATATCTTGCTTAGGGTCAAGATTAATAGGTTCATTTTCAACATGATTTTCAGAAATTCCTTTATATTTCGAAAACCTGTCTTCTGAATTATGCATCTCAATCTAAGTAATTCTATGATCACAAATCAATTGATTTTGCTTAAGAGATTTAATCTTAAATTCTCAATTTCAATTTTTGAATCATCGAAAGAAGAATCCTTTTCAGGAAAAGCATTTCTTTTTATAAGACGATCATCAACCTCTTTTAAAGAGTAAGGTGCAGAATATTCAAAATCATTTAAATCATTCTTCTTGTTTTCAAAAGGTTTAGAAGAACTTGAACTAGTTTCGTTAGAAGTAGTTAAATTAATGATCTTTTCACGAAGCTTGCTATCAGTAACTTCTTTTAAAAGCTCAAACACATTATCAGAAGTGATTGTGTTCATATTAAAATCTTGAAATTGCGATTGATGTTTATAAATTTCATCATCTTCACAGTTGCAAGTATTACCTTGACAAGTAGTACAAGGGCTATCATAATTTTTATCGTTATTAGATAAATCAAGCAATTCAATATCAGAACCTGAATCAGATTCATAGTCATAGTCCGACCCTGAGCTGTATAACAATCCATAAACCTTTTCATAGGTTTCTCCATCAAGTTCTAAAGTATTCAACTTATTCAACTTGCAGTTAGGAGCATTATGACTAAGTTGTCCACACTTGTAACATTTCACCTTAGAAAGGTCTCTTCCTAATCTGTCTTTGGTAAATCTATGAGATTTACGAGAGCTCTTTCTAGCTTCGCGTTCTTCTTTGGACCTTCGTCTAGATCTCCTTTTCCTATGAGAACCTTTGGTTGTAGAGGACTTGTAATACCTGTCCTTATTGGTTCCTTTAGAAGGATTGGGTAGACCAAACTGCGCACAGAATCTCCCAATTGAGATTTTTCCTTCAACTTATCCATCTTAAGCTGTCTAGCCATATGTAGTTCGTTGCACAAATTCAAGCCTTCTTGAGTGCAAGTCCCTATAATCTTTCCATAAGTATAATCCTTATAAGGGATTTCACCATAACTGCCTCTTAGAGCTTTACGAACTCTTTCGGCAAAGAGAGGGGGAATGTCATCTATAAACTTAGCTTTCCAATACTCAATTTTATTTTTGGTAATTCCATAAACCTACTAAGAAAGGTGTCTTTGTACCATCTGAAATGTCCTAAGGTCTGACATCTTAGACCATTAAGGAGGGTACGAACAGTCTCATGCTAATTGGTAAATCTACCATTAAAATGTTCCAAAATGGTTAGAACAAGGGTATAAAACAACATCTTCTCTGTTTCTCACTAGAGCCATACCCAGATTATCAACACCATCATCGATAGCAACCGCATTAATAATAGAAGCTTTCTTTTCCATATTCAGATAGTTATCTCAAAACAAAAATGAGTTTATTCCAAACAGATGTTCGATTAGTGGTGCAGATGTTAGCTGTATTCAAGAAGGCTTAGTTCCTACGAAATATTTTCAAAAAACTACTCATTTGGTCAAGCTCTTCCATATGAAGAAGGCTTTTCTGAGGATGATATCCCTACTAAATCTCGGCCCTGCCAAATGAACGCACATATTCAAAAAGAATTTTTTGATGAAAAATGGAATCGGTTATGAAAGAGAAAGCTTCCATTATTAATGCGGTTAAAGATAGTCCGATATACGACCAGATGCAGGCATACTTGGCTTCTATTTTTCGTAGGATTTGATATCATCAGTATCCTCTTTGGCAATTTTCCATTATTTAACTAGTTTGTGTCCATCAATTTTACTAATTTATAATTCAATAACTGAATGATAAAGGGTCCATTGATATTAATCTAATCCAATTACAATGTTTGGTACTTGGTCAAACTCCATTTCGGAGACCGAAGAAATATCCTTATCTAAAACTAATTTGGGGATATAACCGAATTTAGAGTCCATGGAGTTGGGAATCTTCATAATATGACCGATTTTTGTATGACTCACCCGAGTAGTATAATCCATTGATTAGATACCTTTGGCCCGTTTGGGTGAAGCCTCTCTAGTTAAGGTGTCTCATTTATTTTTAGAAGGGTAGTTTAGTTTTTTCCTTTTCCTATACAGCCTAGCAACGTTTTTCCCCACCCAATTAAGTATCTAATCAGATGCTAAACCACCTTTTCACGTTCCTAAACACTTAGAGATATTAAAGCAAGGTTCCAAGAGGAGAAAAACTAGATTTTCAAGCGTTCTACAAGATTTTTTGAGTTTCGCCAAGAACATTGTTCTTTCCAGGTATGTATGGCTTCCCACAGTGTTTGACTTGTTCATACTCATGCCATACATCATAATTGATCCAAGAAATTGTCATATCTAAAGGATTCTGTTCAATTATTTAACATGGAGGTTGTTGATTCTTTTGTGTTATGGATCTTTGGTAAAAGTTATATTTCAAAAAGGATTGTATGAAAGGTTCCATGTATTTTGTTGGGTTTGAGAATCAAAAAGAGTCTAGGAGAAATTTTTCAATTTTAAACTAATTTGGGGCCCAAATTCAAGCTTGAAAATTCATCGGGGTTCTAGGGAGGGGCTTAGCGCGGCGCGCTATGATAGCGCCAAGGCTAAACATCAGTTCTTTAGGCTCTGGGGTGATACGCCAGCAGTACGCCAAGGAGTTTTGGGCCAATCTTTCATTGTTTTATCCAACACATATTCCTTTAAGTTGTGGCTACGTTTCCCTTCCTTGTATTAGCTTCTATAGGCCCTATTTACCTTTAAAAATCCCTGCATATCCTAATTACATGTCTCTGGGTACATTTAAAAACCAAAGTGAGTTTAAGAGAAAAGTTCAAGAGCTTTTATTTGGTTGATTTTAACTTCTTGAGTTCATGATCCTTTTTGAAACTATATTCCTAATTATTAAATTGCTATATGTTATGAATTGAGGTTCTTGAATTTATTCATTCATGGGTATATTTCAGCATGCACCCTATGAATTGAGTATTCTTAAGAGGAGTAGTATCATTGAGTTCTTAGTATTGAGTTTTCTATATTGTTTTTGAGATCCTTCAGTTGATTCGTTCATGTATATATTTCAGCATGAACCTTACTTTGAGTTATAAATCTGGAGAATCCTTTAAAGCCATTATTTGTATTTTAAATTGAGTTTTTGAGGAAAGTTTAAAGAGACATTTTGAGTAAAGTTTAAGGGAAATAAGTATTCCCAAATATCATTTTTGCATTGAGAAAAGAGAAATTTTGATTTCTAAAAAGAGTTTATGAGTTCATAGATATTTCAGAGCAGTTACCTCTTTTAAGAGGATAGTTTGAGCAATTATCTCAAACCAGAGAAAGAGTACGTTTTATACATTTGATCAGGAGTATATATATTATTGGGAGTAGTATTGAGCACCGTTATGGGGATGAGTTCAGACAACTCACATTCCTCATAAACCATGTAGCCAACTTGGATAAAGGATCGTACTCTTTAGACGACTCCTTATTTCTTTCAAGCATAACTTAATGGATTCACTTATTTGATGTGTTCTATTACCCTAGCAAGGTATATGACAGTTCTGGGAGCGTGAGCGAGATGTTGTATCATCACATAGCTCATAGTGGTGGTTGTCGGTTAGAGAATCTCCTAAATATGAGTAAAGATTAATTTATGGTATTTTTATATACATCCTTGAGTTAATATCTTCTATTCATGACGCTTTAAAAATTGCATCTTTTGTTATTGCTTTTGTATTGAGTTGAGTTGAGTACTCTTCCAATCTTGTTAGTTCAGTTATATATGCTTTCAGTTCTCCTTGCATGCTCGTACATTCAATGTACCGATGTCATTCGACATGTATCTTATTATGATGCATATGCAGGTGTTCAGGATCATCAAGAAGTTCTTCGTTGAGATCATTTGACATTTAAGTTATTTGGTGGGCCTCTTTGCATTTCCAAGGATTTCCCCTTTTTCCCTTTCAATTTAGTCTTTTTAGAGTGTTGTGGGTCTTGTCCCAACATCCATGTTGAACAATAGAGGCTTCATAGATAGAAAGAATCGAGGTGTCTCTCAACATTTACTTCGTTGGAGTTGTTTTACAAACTAAAAGTATTACTATTGAATATTCTTTCAGACTTTATGAGTTGAAGTATTTGAGTTTAAGGGATTTTATTATATTTTAAGCCTTTTATTGCCTGAGTTAGTTTTCCCCTTGTAGTCAGCCAAGATGAGGGTTCACTTGGGGACTAGTAATGGTTCTTAAGTGCCGGGCATGTCTAGGGTGTAGGCTCGTGTCGTGACACAGATGCACTCAGGTGTGGCTCAAGTCCATCCATGTTGTAAACACAATCAACTAATGTGTGCACCGTATCTATGGTAAGATCTCTACACGATCAAGCGATATACCTCTTGAAACATGGTTGCACAACCTGGAAGACATAGACCCATTTGCTGGCCACTTGACTTATCTGCACAATCCTTTCATCTTCACAAGCCTTGAATCTTTCATGGATGATAAGTCAACTCGTCGCATTACATGAAAACACCCATACCGATAAGATTTTCATGCACTCACCATCTTCACCTGACTTTCATTGTCAACTGCTCACCAAGCTGCAAATATACTGCTCGCAGGGTTTCATGAAAACTAGTGATTGGTCACAATCTAGGAAATTTGAGCAATAGCTATCCATTTGTCCAATATTTTAACAACACCCAAACAACATTACACAATGGCGCGGCAAGCCAACCAAACATGCCTTCACATAATCCATGTAAAAATAGTACCCATTGATTGGAAGCCATCCCTCGAAGATACCTCGATCACATTTGGATGCTTCAAATGAGAATCAACTCACAGAGACAAATGCAGAATTAACGTCTGTGAAAGGGCGTGATCCTATTTGTCGTAGGTCCTTACTGACACAACTCAATCTAACTTCATCGTATGCAACCAATCCTTCTCAAACAGTAGCATTGGGTTCACCAATTTTAATGAGCATGGAGAACAACTATTTCTTCTTTGACATAGTCTCTGCGCAGAAGTTCCCAATTTACTCATGCATTTGCAAAAAAGTTGCTTTGATACCACTTGTCACATGCTTATTTTCAACTGCATCTGTGGCACACAATTTACCCATGCGACGCCCAAATCTTCAAATAGCTTAGGGCCAGCAATTCAACTTTCCTAGGTTCCTCAGAACAATCCTTGTACCAATGGACATGTTCGCCCCAATACTCCCCTCACTGTGCGGCCAAACTCATGTCTAGCTATGTCACTGATATGAATTTGACCTACGTAGCACACCCTTACATGCTGGATCACTTCCATGTGCGCCATGGGGTTTGGCTACAAACATACTTGTTTCATGTTTAGACCTAAGCATCTTTGCCGCATGCATAGTCTTATCATCAAGCTTGTCTGACTCCTCGTGCATGCACACTTTCGTTTGTTTTGCCTAAGTAGGGAAACTTCCAATCCTTGGCCTTAGCCATGCATGTCCTTGTCATGCCTTCATTTGTGTTAGGGCATAGCCCGCGTATCATGCATGCAAGTCACATAGTGCAGCGTCGCCTCACGACTGCACGTCTAGTCCAACGTACCATTTCTCGCCTAGTTGAAACCTTGCTAAGCTCACAAATAACTGACGAGGCTCATGAGTAAGTCCATCAATTGCTCAATCGGCTAGGAGGTCTTTTTCCACCAAAAAGGACGATCTGGAGATCCCATCATTTCAAATAGCAAGCCTCCTGCATGTTGGGATGACCAATGCTGGCTACCGATCCACACGCCGCCCATAGAGCTCCCTAACTCATATGGTTACCTAGGACACTCATTTGACATGCCCAAGTAGGCCCTTGAAGTTCCCCTTTAAAGCAGCACACTTGGGCTTGCCCATAATAAAAGTGTGCTCTTTGTAATTGCTTAAGCTTTTAGATGAGATGATCACACACTTCAAAATGGTATTAGAATAGGCAGAGGTCCTGAGATCGAATCTCACTACCACCCATATAAAAAAAATCACATGTTTGACCCATGAAAAAGAATCAGGCTCGTACGTGAGGGGGTGTGCTGAGAATATACTTAACTAATAAAAGTTTGCACTCTCTAAAATCTTAAATTTTTAAATGAGATGGTCATACACTTCAACACAAATCTATGTGCAAAGTCTAAACGCCTACTTACTTTCCCTATATGCATAATATGGGGTCAATATTGTTTTTAATTCTCTATGTATGATATAATTAAGTGTATAAATATATGTAGAACTTAGTTAAGTGCCATCAGATTTCTGTATAAGAAGAAAATGTTTGTAAGTTAGGAAACAAACACATAAATTTACATCAATGGTTTCTATTTAGCGAGTTCTTGCAGTAGTAGTTGCAGTGCTATACCTTGTTCAAGCATTGTACAACATATTCATGAAAAAGGAAATGAAACTTCCTCCAGGTCCTAAAGGGTTTCCAATTATAGGAAATCTCCATATGGTATTAGGCAAAATTCTCCATCAAGCTCTTCATCATATAGGAAAAAAAACATGGTCCCATAATGAGTATGCGATTAGGTGTTGCACCTGTAATTGTTGCTTCATCTCCTTGTGCAGCTGAACATTTCTTGAAAAAACACGCTATTATATTTGCCAGTTGACCATATAATATAACTGCTCAATACATTGCATATGATCAAAGAGATATGGTTTTCGGAAAATATGGACCTCATTGGAGAAAAATACAAAAATTGTGCACATTAGAATTGCTTAGTAACATCAAGATCAATTCATTTCGGTCTATGAGAAAACAAGAGCTTGGAATATTTGTGAATTTTATTAAACAAGCAGTTTCTAATCATGTTGAGGTTGATCTTAGTGCTAAATTTGCCTCTCTAAACGCGAATATGTAGTGTTTAATGGTATTTGGGAAGAAGTATATGGAAGAGGAGTTTGATGAAAGGGTTTTTAAAAATATAATTGAAGAGACTTTATTTTTAGTGGCATCACCAAATATTGGTGAGTTCTTTCCTTTCCTTAGTGTGTTTGATTTGCAGGGATTTATAGCTCGTTTGAAGGACTTGGCAAAGATTTTTGATGAATTTTTCGAGAAAGTTATTGATGACCATGTTCAATTAAAGGAGAAGAATCAAGCTAAGGATATGGTTGATACTATGATGACTATTATGCAATCTGGAGAAGCTGAATTCAAGTTTGATCGTCGCGATGTCAAAGTTGTCTTGTTGGTAATGTTAATGGATTTCACTCCATCTACCTTATTAATTGGATTTAACTTCTATAATTCAAAAAAATAAAATCTTAAATCTTTTTTACTCATCTAGTATCACTAGACCGACTAATTCAGATTTGTGTAGCGTAGGGCCATTCCATAGTATTGTACTTGTGATAAATTTTATTATGACTTGAGTAAACTGAAAAAGATATCCCTATATATGTAGGACTTGCTAATAGGTTCAACAGACACTGTATCAACCGCAATTGAGTGGATTGTTTCAGAACTTTTAAGACATCCTAAGGTTATAAAGAAACTACAAAATGAGCTGGAACAAGCAGTTGACATGAATAGAATGGTGGAAGAGTCGGACTTTGAAAGGCTAGAGTACTTAGGCATGGTTATAAAAGAAGGACTTAGGCTGCACCCCCCTTCACCACTATTGCCACCTCATGAATCAATTGAAGATTGCATTGTTGATGGTTTTGATATACCTAAAGGTTCAAGACTTTATGTAAATGCTTGGGCTATTGGAAGAGATCCAAAAGCTTGGTCCGAGCCCGAGAAGTTCATGCCAGAAAGGTTTGTTGATAGCAACATTGACCTTCATAGACGTGACTTTCAACTTTTACCATTTGGCTCTGGTAGAAGAAGTTGCTCTGCATTACAACTAGGGCTCACGATTGTGCGCCTAGTGATAGCACAATTGGTTCATTGTTTTGATTCGGTTTAGTGAAACCTCGAGCTCAACATCTAATGGCTATTCCTACTTATAGATTGAATGTACATTTGACTTAGTGAAATTCTACGTTTTTCTGATTTTTATTTAATAGAATATAAATATCTATGACATACTTTGTGTGAATCTTTTGAAAGAGAAGGGTGCTTTTAGGAATGCAAATAAAGGTGGTGCATTGTGCCATTAGATCATGTTGTAAGTCTTTGAATCAACTCCTTAAAGAATGCACAACTCTCATGTTTAGTTGTTGTTTTTTTAATGGTAACACTTAGATAGAAACAATGTTCTCTTCATTGATATACTCGCTTTATCCAATTTATGTGATGCTGTTTGTTTCAACATGAAATTAAAAAAGAACCATGCATAGGTGTGAAAGATTCAGACTACACTAATTTTTAACCATGATTATTTTGCAATTGTTGATTATTGTTAGAAGATGAATAAGTTTATACAATCTTATTAGAATAGAAATAGATTTATACAATCCTATTAGAATAGGAATATGTTTATAAAATCCTATTTAGAATAGGAATAGGAATACAAATAGAAATAGGAATAGTAAATGGTATTCCACTTGGTAAAGGATTGTATTCTAGTGTTTATAAATAGGGTCTCTTAGTAATAATGTAGACAATAACAATTCAATAATATTCCTCTCCTATATTTCTCACATGGTAACAGAGCCTCTACGATCTTGGTAGAAAATCAAAGAGCTTCCGCTGCCGGCGGGTGGCTATTACTCATATATGCCGCGAGTCTGGCCAATAATTGTGTTAGCAAAAGTTGGGTCACCGTGTATCTTTTCTGTGACTATTTTCTCATATTTGATTTATGTAGGCCCGTGCCATTATTCCGGTGACTACTTTCTTATATCTAAGTTGTAGCACCGTGCCATCTTTTCGGTGGCTATTTTTTCATATTTAATTTGTGTTGCATTGTGTCATCATTCCAGTGACTACTTTTTCATATTTATTTTGTGTAGCATCGTAGATTTTTCCAAACTATTTTCTCATATCTGAGTTGCATAGCATCATGTGTCTTTTCAGTGACTCCTCATATTTGACTTGCATAGTTTCATTTGTCTATCTAGTGACTCATCATTCTAACCCTACCCGTATAATTTCTCTTTTTCAGCAGGGTTGTGCCATCATTCCGACCCTACCTATTTTATTTCTCTTTTTCAATAAGGTCGTGCCATCAATCTGCCCTTTCCTATATAATTTCTATTTTCTAGTTGGTCGTGACATCATTCCGACCCTACCCATATAATTTTATTTCTTAGATTGTGACCACTTTTAATACTCCAGCATATGAGCATGTTTCGGCCAGTTTTTTGGTGACTTGTTTAATATCGACTCATCTATTGATTCCAACATGATCCATATATTTTATACTAGATTTTGAGCACTTTGTTGCTCAAGGGGAGTTTAGTAGCTTTATATATTGATTATGTGAGTCACTCTATGGTCTGAAACAATCTTTGCAAGTTTGGTTTGGGAAGTTCAACAATGTAATTTTTCACTTTGTGTTTTATCGACATTATGCATCAATCTTATTAGAATAGGAATAGGTTTATACAATCCTATTAGAATAAGAATATGTTTATACAATCCTATTTAGAATAGGAATATGAATACAAATAGAAATAGAAATAGAAATAGTAAATAATAAATAGTATTTCACTTGGTAAATGATTGTATTCTAGTGTCTATAAATAGCATCTCTCTATAATAATGTAGACAACAACAATTCAATAATATTCTTCTTCTATATTTCTCACAATTGTGAAAGTACCACATAGGTGTGAAAGAGTTTGAAACTCATCTAATTAACAGTGTGTATATATTGGTGCAATCAGGCTGAGAGCCACAATTATCTCAGTTTACTGGTAAGGGAAACACACAGGCATTTTATGCATGGTTGCAGAACCGCAGTTCATTTTATGAATGCTTGTAGAACCATTTGGCCCAAAAAAAGAATAAATAGTGTTAAGATATGATACATGGGTCTAACTCAACCCCAAAAGCTAGCTCATGAGGAGAGGATTGACCAAGTCTATAAAAGCAGACCATCAGGTCATTCCCCAACAAATGTGAGACTTTTATCCACCCTAACACCCCCTTTCATGCGCAGGCCCAACTGAAGTGTGAACCGAGAGCCCAAACAGGGATGAACCTTGCTCTAATACCATGTAAAGATATAGCACTTGAACCTAACTCAACCCCAAAAACTAGCTTATGTGGGGAGGATTTCTCAAGTCCATATAAGCAAAACAACTGTTCATTCCCCAACCAATGTGGGTCTTTAACCCACTCTAACACGCTCTTCATGTCCAGGCCCTCTAACACACTCTTCATGTCTAGGCCCAACTAGAGAGTGGATCGGTATCCCAAACGGGGATGAAGCTGACTCTGATACCATGTTAAGTTATGACCAATGAACCTAACTCTACTCTAAATGCTAAGTCATGTTGTCCGCTTAAATAAACTTGGACAAACCTCCCCTTATGAGCTAGTTTTTGGGGTTGTGTTAGGCCGAGGTGCCATATCTTAACACTATTAATTATTTTTTGGGCCAAATTTGTAAAATATTGCTGGATGCATATTCTGAAGAATCATGAATTATATATGATGATAAATAACCAACAAAATTCTTAATTAAGTTCAAATTTCAGGTGCAACATTAGTCTGAACTTTTTAGAGATTCAAATTTATGACTTATATTTGCTCTCATATCATGTTAAAGTGTGTGACATCTCATCTAAAAGATTTACTTTTTGTACAGAGATTACATTTTATTTACTTAATTAACTTCTAAATATATGAAATATTTCCTCTAAGGCCCGCATTGTTAATCAAGGCATTTATACGTCCGGAGGCAACCCAAGCTCTTTGTACAGAGTGCTTGCTAATATTGCCATCAAATGTAATGTATAATGAAAACCATTACATTTTGTGGCTAGTAACACTACTAACACATGTTTATTGGATAAACTACTTATTTGTTCTTTCATTTTCATGTAGTATTTCTTCTGTTGCTTGGTTTATGCAATATCAGTAGCCAAATTTTGTAAAATTTGATCAGAGTCTATTGGCAAACTCCCTGGTAAGATCTTGCATCAATATTATGTATTGTGCTATTCACAGATATCAATATACTAGTCTTTCGGCACGTGTATCCCATATTTATTGTTACATAATTTTAAAAAGAAAATTATACTATACAATGAAATCACAGTACAGGTATGCAATTATAATTTACTAAATGTCCAATGAAAATTAGATATTTGTAGTCTTTTTTCATATCTCACAATTATAGTAAAAAAGCAGTTAACAATCTTATAACAAAAAGAAGAAGAAATAAACCAATTAGATAATGTACAATAAATATCCCAAACTAGACCAAATATATATAAACATTTAAATGGTAGCAAATGACAGAAATAAGCTTTTTAATTGAAAAAAAAAATAGATTTACCAAGATATTTTTGCTGGAGGTGGGCAAAATACAACAAACAGAAACAGTAGGTTGATGTGGAGGAAAAGGAAAAATACCAAATGACTGACATTTTGGTGTCTTACATATATAAGAGCAAACTAAAAGGTATGCGCAAATATTATTGTATCGGTAGAAACTCAAGGTCAAACAAATATTCAATTTATATGCACTATATCAGATATTACATCAATTTGGTCGGGATAAAAAATATTATAAATAACATTATGTGTTATATTCATATATGGATTGTGGAAAAGACCTACTATTAGTTATGATTCCATTACTGACATTCTGACAATGACTAAACTTTTTAAAATTTACACAAATAATGAAATATGATGAAAAGTGTTACTTATATAATGTATCTTCATTTTATACAAAAATGTTAAAAGGAATAATTTTAAAGTTAAAAGATAAAATCGTAATCCAACTTTGACGTTAGGAGCTTCCTACTTTTAGTAATACTTGTCTTTGGGAACGTGCGTTGCACATTTGTCCCTTATCACTATCATAAAACATCTATATTATCTAAAAACTGTAAGTCAAGATTCTTTAAATAATTCAAAAACGAATTGTGCAGATCTTCGTTATGTGCAAATTTTCAATGCAGTAATATTTTCTCTTAAAAGTAACCAGCTTATGAGAGCTATTATTTAACTACATTAGAAGAAAAATGCAGCATAGAGAAGGACAATTTGAAGTAGGGATATAATAAACATCGATGTCAATAAAACATTATTTGCTTCATGAATTACGGACTAAAACAAGAGAAAACAAAATAAAAATACAACCTTTCTGTAAAATTGTTACATACATGTTGAGTTTGGTTCAATTCAATTGTGAGGGTTAAGTTGTAGGCCCTATATAAACATTTTAAACTCCCAAATTACCAAATTGAACTCATTGTCCTAATTTTCTAAAAGTTGGCCAAGTTCTTCCTCCCAAATCCTCTCAAGTTTAAGGAAGAAGAAGAAAAGTTAGGGTTCCATTCAAGTCTCTGAATTCTCCATTTGTTCTTCGGCTTAGCTATTAAGGTATGTGTNAACTCATTGTCCTAATTTTCTAAAAGTTGGCCAAGTTCTTCCTCCCAAATCCTCTCAAGTTTAAGGAAGAAGAAGAAAAGTTAGGGTTCCATTCAAGTATGTGAATTCTCCATTTGTTCTTCGGCTTTGCTATTAAGGTATGTGTGAATTCACTCATGGAATCCTTTCCTCCATGGGGTCCCTAAAGATTTCAAGTTTTCAATTCAATTCTCAAATTATCAAATTAGGGTTTCAAATCAAAGAATATGAATTTCTTCCAATTATGATTTCTTATGATCAATTAAGACTTCTAATGCATTGTTTGATGTTAATCTATGATATTTAGTTGAACTTGCACTTGTCCATGCTTCAATTATGCTTTTCAACCATGGTCTTATGATAAATCCATGAACTATGAAATTATGGAGATATGCATGTTTTCATTAGGTTATTATGAATGATTTAAGTTTGCTTTGAGAATAAAGCATCAATCTTGTTATTGTGAAAGATTATTTTGACACAAAGGATTTATAGTGTTGAAAGGTTTTCTCAACTAAACTTTGAATCAAGATTAAAGGAGCTATTCTAATGAATTCTAGCTTGGATTGACTACTTGATTGTGCCTTTCTATGGTTAATAAGATTAATATGACTAATTACTAATCCCTGGGATTTATTCTTAGCACCGAGAGGATATTGAGATGGAAGATCTCCCGTATAAGAGGCCGGGTTTCTAGTAGAAATCTCTCTAGCCCATAACTCTGTGCGACCACAGGTTTTTTTTTCGATAGACATTAGCTAGTCGATCCACTTAAACTAGAAGTTTATGGTTCTTACCTTGGCAAGTAAGGACATCTCGTTTTGGTGCGGGATAGATACCGGATTCCATGTTATAGCTCACATGATCTATTTCGGTTAATGACAAACTTCCCACAATAATGAACTAATGTTACTTCTAGAAGTATCTCAAATGTGTTTTAAAGATATGTAGCTTGCATTGACCATGAATTCGACTTATGTTCTCTAACATGCTATTTATGATTTAGCTTGGTCATTGCATGTCATATAAAGTCCTTTTAGCATGATTTCATGACTCTTATGCATTGCTATCATACTTGGTACATTCCATGTACTAAAACATACTCTTGCCTATATTGTTTGACTAATGTAGGTTCCGATGCTCTGACCTCCCACGCTTGTGTCTAGTGATATCTTTTAGACTTTGAATATTATTGGTGATTCCTTATATTCCAAGGACTGAGACTCTTTTATTATTTTCATGTCTTTTCATTTTAGATTTTATATGTAATGTATGGGTTACGTCTCAATCACTCCTATGATGTAATAGATGGCTTTGAGACTTATGTTAGACTTTTGCTACATTTTTCAAACTCTTTTTATGTTATACAATTTTTTTTGAACTCTTTAGGATTTTATTATCTTGTATATGTATGCTAAATGGCTTGTATAGGGTCTCTCGCGGTCCAATACATCATATTAGAACTAGGCTGTACTTTGGGTCATGACAAACTTGGTATTCAGAGCACAAGGTTTAGAAAGGTCTTAGGAAGTCTCATAAGCCACGTCGAGTAGAATCTTGGTCATGAGTGTGAAACATGCCACATTTATGAGTAGGAAGTTATAAGATGATTAGAATACTCTACTTCTTTCATTACTCTAAAGTTCTGTGATAGAGTGCAACTCTATATATATATCTCCTAATATCTATCTGATGCTTTTCAGTATATGGCCCCTCGAAGAGCATATGTTAGGAGGAATGTGAATGAGAATGTGGAACGAGAAGCTCCTTAAGTTCTGGTCAACCCTTTGGCCGAGCAAGTGACTAATGCGGAGTTTAGGGCAGCTTTCCAAGTGTTGGCCCAAGCCATGACGACTCAAGTCAATAGGGAGGTTGTGGTTCCCGTGAACCCAAATGTGGGTACAGTGAAATCTATAGTCAGGGACTTCACTAGAATGAATCATCAGGAATTTCATGGTTCCAAGGTTGAGGAAGATCCTCAAGTGTTCATTGATGAAATGTATAGGCTGTTGATGATCATGAGAGTGACGCCAATGGAAAAAGTGCAATTGGCCGCTTATCAACTTAAGGGTGTTGCTTAAGTTTAGTTCAACCAATGGAAAAAAGAGAGGGCTGTTGATGTGGCTCCTCTTGATTGGAAAAAATTTAAGGTTTCTTTCCTTGATATGTTATTTCCCCTTGAGATGAGGGAGGCAAAGGTACTTGAATTAATCAACCTTCATCAAGGAAACACAAGTGTGAAGGAATATGCTCTAAAGTTCACACAATTGTCTAGGTATGCTCTTACTATGGTTGCCAATCCTAGAGTGAGGATGAGTAAGTTTATTTCAGGAGTGTCCGAGATGGTAGTCAAAGAATGTCGTACCACCGTGCTCATCAATGCTATGGACATTTCTCGTCTAATGGTGCATTCTCAACAAATATAAGAATATAAACTTAAGGAATGATCTAAGGAGTTAAATAAGGCAAGGACAGGTGATGGTGACTTTTCACATTCAAGGTCTAATGGATATGGTCGTTTTAAGTTCTGACAAAGGTTTTCTGGTAAATTCTCCTCTAAAGCTCCTCCAGTATTCAACAAAGATAAGGTGTTTAACCCTAAACCTCAAGGAGGAAGTGGTGGTGGATTTTCATCGTCTACTTGTGCTAAATGTGGAAGGAAGCACGAGGGTAAATGCTTAGCTAATACGGATTGTTGCTTTGGTTGTGGTAAGAGTGTCATAAGATAAGGGATTTTTCATCATTTATGGCTAAGGGAATAAAAGGTAGGAAAGCTACGCCTAGAGGTTCAGATTCAATTAATCCAAAACAAAACTGATTCTATGCACTTCAAACTCGTGATGAGCAAGAGGGTTCTCCTGATGTGGTTATCAGTATGTTGAAAGTCTTTCATCTTGATGTTTATGCTTTGCTTGATTCCGATGCTACCATGTCTTTTGTGACGCCATATATGTTTGTAAGGTTTGATATTCTTCCGGGTGTGTTGTTAGACCCTTTTTCTGTCTCTTCTCCTATTGGTGAATCTATTGTGGCTAAGAGAGTTTATATAAATTTTCCCGTTTCCTTATCCCATAGAGTCACTCATATTAATCTTTTAGAGCTTGATATATTAGATTTCAATGTTATTCTTGGTATGGATTGGCTTCATTCATGTTATGCTTCTATTGATTGCAAAACTCGAGTAGTCAAGTTTCAATTTCCAAGTGAACCCATCTTCGAGTGGAAAATGGGGACATTCTATGCCTAAGAGTTAGTTGGTTTCTTGTCCTAAAGCTAGGATGATGATTTCTAAGGATTGCATATACCATCTAGTTAGGGTTAGGGATATGGATTCTGAAACTCCTACTCTTGAGTCAGTCACCATTGTTAATGAGTTTCCGGAAGTTTTTCTTGATGATCTACTCGGTGTTCCTCCCGAAAGGGAAATAGACTTTCATATTGACCTATTACCAGATACGCAACCTATCTCTATTCCTCCTTACCGAATAACTCGAGATGAACTTAAGGAATTAAAAGAGCAATTGAAAGATTTGTTGGATAAGGGTTTCATCTCATCGAGTATCTCTCAATGGGGTGCTCCAGTCTTATTTGTTCAAAAGAAAGATGGTTCACTTGGTATGTGTATCGATTACCATCAGTTGAACAAAGTTACTATATAAACATTTTAAACCCCAAAATTCCTTAATTGAACCCATTCTCCTAATTTCCTAAAATTTGACCAAGTTCTTCCTCCCAAATCCTCTCAAGTCTATGGAAGAAGAAGAAGAGTTAGGGTTCCAATCATGTGTCCAAATTCTCTATTTGTTCTTGGTCTTTGGTATTCAGGTATGTGTGCATTCAACCATGGAGTCGTTTCCTCCATGGGGTCCTAAAAATTTCAAGCTTTCAATTTAATTCTCAAATTATCTAGTTAGCATTTCAAATAAAATAATATGGGTTTCTTCCCATTATGATTTCTTATGATCAATTAAGTCTTCTAATGCATTATTTGATGTTAACCTATGATTTTTAGTTGAACTTACACTTGCTCATGATTTAATTATGCTTTTCAACCATGATCTTATAATAAACCCATGAACTATGAAATTATGGAGATATGCATGTTTTCATGAGGTTATTATGAATGATTTAAGGCTTCTTCTAGAGTAAAGCATCAATTTTATTATTGTGAAGGGTTGTTCTGACATAAAGGATTAATGGGGTTGAAAGGTTTTCTCTACTAAACTTTGAATCAAGATAAAAGAACTATATAAATGAATTCTAGCTTGGGTTAGCTAATTGATTGTGCCTTTCAATAGATAATAAGATGAATATGACTAATGACTAATCTGTGGGATTTATACTTAGCACCGAGAGGATATTGAGATGGAAGCTCTCCTGTAGAAGAGGTCGAGTTTCTAGTAGCTATCTCTCCATCCCATAACTATGTGCCACCATAGGTTTGTCTTAGATATACATTACCTAGTGGATCCACTTAAGCTAGAAGTTTATGGTTCTTACCTTGAAAAGTAAGGACATATCTTTTCGGTGTGGATAAACATAATATTCCATGTTATAACTCATATGGTCAATATCAGTTAATGGCAAACATCCCACAATAATGAACTAAGGTTACTTCTAGAAGTATTTAAAATGTGTTTTCAAGATATGTAGCTTGCATTTACCATGATTTTGACTGATGTATTCTAACATATTATTTTATGATTTAGCTTGGTGATTGAATGCCATATAAAGTCCTTTTAGTATTATTTAACGACTCTTATGAATTTCTATCATACTTGGTACATTCCATGTATTAATGCATACTCTTCCCTACATTGTTTTGCTAATGTAGGATCCAACCCTCCTACCTCCCATACTCTTGGGTAGTGATCCCTTTTAAACTTTAAAGATTGGTGAGTCTTGATATTCCGAGGGCCAAACACTCTTTTATTGCTTTCATATTTTTCCATTTAAGATTTTTTATGTGATGTATGGGTTAATTGCAAAATAACTTCTATGATATAATAGCTGGCTTTGAGACTTAGGTTGGACTTTTGTTACTTTTATCAAACTCTCTTTATGCTATAAAATGTCTTTTGAACTCTTTAAGATTGTATTGTCTTGTATATGTATGCTAAGTGGCTTGTACAGGATCTCTCAGGATCCTATATGTCATGTTACGACTAGGGTGTACTTGTAACGACCTGTTCCCATCATTATAGAAAAGCCAACGGGGGAAAATTTGGGGCTGGAAAACTTTTTTGTAGTATTTGGATTTTCCCAACCTACTCTAGATTTAGACAAAATTAGAGTCTTTGAGGTGTAGGGAAATCTGGTAACAATAGGATGAATCATTTGTGCTTTTGATTATATGAGTGGTTAGATAACTCGTTAAGGAATCCGTATGACTTTACAGAATTGAATTCGGGCGAGTAGAACTCCCGAAATTGATTTTAGCGTAAGGGGTATTTTCTGAGCATCGTGGGTTAGAGGTGTGTTGTGAAATGGGGATTTTGGAATTCTTTAATTCGCTCACTATCTCACGTAACCCGCTTTGGCGCTAGGTTTTGCCGCTCTAGCGGGGCCGCTACAGCGGGGTGACGACCGTTGTGGCAAGCTCAACGTGACTTAAAGTCGTTAATAAACCCCTAAACGACCTTATTTGGCATTTTTTAATTTTTAGTGATAAGGAACGAACACCATGCGACTCCTACTCATTTTTCACTATTCTTTAGGCTAAAGGTAAGTTGTTCACTCTCCAAATCCATTTTTCGATCCGTAGAACGTAGTAGAGTGGGTGAATATTGATGGGGGAAGGTTTGGTTATAGATTCTATGGTGGAAACTACCCTAATTTGGATAATTGGGATCATGGATTTGATCTAGGGTTCATAGAATTGTTAGTAATTCGGCTAAGTAGTGATTGTTTATTGATTCCCGTATTATATTAATTGTTTGTAGACCAAGAACAAGCGGAATGAATCTGGCAAGGGAAGGATCAAGTTTCTTAGGGTTTCAAGCTTGTTTCAAGGTAGGTAATGGTTCTGATTCTATGATTGTGTGATGTATGTTTGTTCTTGCTTCATTATGATACTTGTATATGTATGAATGTTGCAATATTGATCACTTGTTGTAAATGAGATATATGAATGATGATTGCCATGAAATCATGACTTAAATGTATGATCTTGATGATATACTTGTGATTGTAATTGTGGTGTGAATGGATCGGTTGCCACGTTCCGGCATAACTATGGGATAGGTTGCAACGTTCTGACATAATTGTGGGATTGGATACCATGTTTCGGTATGCTAACTATTTGGGTTTGGGTTCCATGAGAAGACCAATGATTTGATATAAAATGTGAAGTTGTTCGTTGTACTTAAATATTGATAATAATGTATATGTTGATTTATATGCATGTGATTATATTGTTGTCTTGGCTTGCTTATGTTACACTTAGTGGGATAGCCACGTGATCCTACCAGTACACTGTGGTTGTGTACTGATACTGCACTTACTCTTATTTTTGTTGAGTACAGGGCATCTTCAAGCGGCTACTAACAGACCTCGCTTAGGAGATCAGTGATCGTCATTCGAATTCAAGGGTGAGCCAATTCTTCCGGGTTGCCATGGGTTCTCTTTCATCTATGTCATTTCCGAACATAGACTATGTTCTATTAGTTATTAGTACATTAGTTAGGGGTTGCATCCCTTCTTGTTGAGACTTGGTTCATTGTTAGATGTTTTGGTACATTGAATTTCAGGTTCTAGGTTGTTCTTCCACATTGTTTAGTTTTGTTAGACTTTTGTTGGAGTTTATGGAAACTCCCTATATGTTTTCTTAGTATTTAACTTGCTTCCGTAACTTAAATGCCTTCGTTTTGGTTTAGTTGCTTGGTTTGAGTTGTAGTAGTAGTTCTCCCATCGGAGGGTTAATGTGGGTGCCAATCACGACGGTCTGGGTCGTGAAAAAGTTGGTATTAGAGCCTAGGTTTGTTGATCTCGATGTACTAAAATGAGTCTAGTAGAGTCTCACAGAATGGTATGGGGATGCCTTTACTTTTCTTCGAGAGGCTATAGGACTTTAGGAAATCTCTCTATTTTTCTCTTGTCTCCTTTCGTGCTATAACTTGATTCCAATTGGTATCTGTCGATTCAAATTGGTATCTAACCTCTTTCACTCTTCTGTTCGCATATGGTTATTACTAGATTCAATGGCGTTAGGCCCATAGCTCCCATCAATGCTTCAGTTAAGGAATCTGCAGCGATAAGTCACGGTCGAGGCAGGGGTAGAGGCCGTGGAAGAGTAGTGCCTTCTAGAAATGGATCTTATTTTGAGAATGTTCCTGTGAATGATAACCCTCCTGCGCATCATGAAGAGATTGAAGAAGAGAATGTTGATATTGAAGATGTGGGACAAGAAAAAGAGGTATAGACTGAGACTAACGGTGTTCCTCATTTGGATCCAGTGTTAGCTCAACAGATCATGTCGTTTTTTATGGAATTGGTTGGACCTAGAGTACTTCCTTCTGCTCAAGCAACTCAAGCCCCTACTAATCCTCATGTTGCTAGCACTGCGCCCAAGGTGGGTGGGACTGGAGGTAATGATGTTTTTTCCTTCCTTTGTTGGGTTATGTTATGACTGCTACTGAGCATGAACTGTTGACTAAGTTTCTGAAGCTTAAGCCTCCTGTGTTTCTTGGTTCTGAGAATGAGGATGCTTATGAGTTCATCTTAGATTTCTACGAGAGGCTTCATAAGTTGGGAATTGTTCACAACATGGGGTTGAGTTTGTGTCTTTCCAACTTCAAGGTGAGGGTAAGTTGTGGTGGAGAGCTTATATGGAATGCAGATTTTCTACTTTACCTCCACTTACTTGGACCTAATTTCATGCTTTGTTTGTACAGAAATATGTGCCTAGGACTTTGAGGGATCATAAGAAGGATGAGTTCAGGTCTTTGAAGCAGGGTGTATGACTGTGGCTGCTTATGAGGCCAAGTTCCATGCTTTGTCTAGACATGCTACTCAATTGGTGACTACTGAGGAAGAGAGAATCCGATTATTTATTAGGGGATTAAATTCTGAGTTGCAAGTGTTATTTGTTCATATGACTTCTGTAGGGAGGAGCATTAATGGGGTAACAGACTATGTTAAGAAAGTGGAGGGGGTGAGACAGGACGGTCAAGCTAAGGCATAGGCAAAAAGGGCCAAGAACTCGGGTAACTTTCACGGTTCTTATTCCAAGGGGTCCGGAAGGCCAACGCTTGCAGCCAAGTCAACTCAGTCTGCTATGCCCGCCTCTGCAGGTAGTTACTCGGATACTCCATCTCATAATTTTCAGGATAGCCAGGGAGTCGCGCCTTCGACGGGCGGCAGACCATCTTCTTTTGATCGTACTTGTTACAACTGTGTAGAACATGGAACTATGAGGAGAGATTTTTCCCACCCACGTGTGTTAGATTCCGCGCAACAACAGTCTAGAGTAGTGGTACCCACGAGAAATGGTAATAATGGCAGAGGACGTCACAAGGTAGGCGAGGAGGTAATCAGTGAGGTCGTGGAGGTAGAGGAAATGGTAATGCAAGCAGAGGTAATGTGCAACCAAGCAGTGAAGTGTTCGTCAAGATGATAGGGCTCAGTGTTATGCCTTTTCGCGTAAGAATAAGGCAGAGGCGTCTGACGAGGTGATGACATGTACTATTCTTGTCTGTGACTGGATGGCTAATGTGTTATTTGATCCGAGTTCTACTTATTCTTACGTAGCTGTGTGATTTGCCTCAGAGTTGGATATGATTTGTGATATACTTGATGCCCCTATCCATGTTTCTACCCCAGTTGGAGAGTCAGTCATAGTTACCCATGTCTATCGAGCTTTTCCTACTTTGTTTATGGGTTTTCAGACTTGGGTTGATTTGGTGATTTTGGATATGACTGATTTTGATATAATCTTAGGCATGACTTGGTTGTCCCCGTATTATGATGTGCTTAAGTGTAATACTAAGTCCGTAACTCTAGAAATTCCGAGAAGGGAAAAATTAGAGTGGGAAGGGGTGTACAAACCTAAGCGAACTAAGATCATATCTTCCATTCGGGCTAAGAAATTGATAGTGCAGGGTTGCTTGGCTTATTTGGCTTATATTAGGGATGTTGAGATTGAGGCTCCATCCATTAGGTCTATTTTTGTGGTGTCGAAATTTATAGAAGCATTTCCTAATGATTTGTCTGGTATGCCTCTGGATAGAGATATATATTTTTACATTGATTTAGAGCCTGGTACACATCCCATTTCTATCCCCCTATATCGCATGGCTCCGACAGAATAAAGAGAGCTTAAGGCTCAAATCCAAGAGCTTCTTGATAAGGGATTTATTTGTCCTAATGCTTCCCCACGGGGTGTTCCAATTTTAATTGTTAAGAAAAATGATGGTAGTATGAGAATGTGTATAGATTACCAGTAATTGAATAGGGTCACTATTCGAAACAAGTATCCCTTGCCTCGAATAGATGATCTTTTTGACCAATTGCAAGGTGCATCAGTTTTCTTTAAGATTGGTCTAAGATCCGATTACCATCAATTGAAAATTAGGCATGAGGATGTGCCCAAGAGGGCGTTTAGAACTCGCTATGGGGACTATGAGTTTTTGGTTATGTAATTTCGTTTGACCAATGCGCCTGCAGCTTTCATGAGTTTGATGAATAGGGTATTCAAACCGTTCCTTGATTCATTTTTTATAGTGTTTACTGATGATATTTTGGTCTATTGAAAAAGTGAGGAAGAGCATGCCAACCATCTTCATATTGTTTTGGGCGTTCTTGGGAAACAAAGGTTGTATGCTAAATTTTCTAAGTGTGAATTTTTGTTGACTTCGGTAGCATTTTTGGGACTTGTAGTTTCAAAAGAAGGAGTAATGGTAGATACTCAAAAGATTGAAGCGGTTAAGAATTGTGTTTGACCAAGTTCTGTAACTGAAGTTAGGAGTTTTGTGGGGCTCACAAGCTATTATCGTTGATTTGTGAAGAGCTTTGCTTCTATTGCCACATACTTGACCAATTTGACCAAAAAGGAGATACCATTTGAATGGACTGAAAAATGTGAGGAGAGGTTTCAAAAGCTCAAGACTCTTTTGACCCCCACACCTATTCTAGCATTACCGGTTGAAGGTAAAGATTTTATTGTTTATTGTGATGCTTCTCATTCTGGGTTGGGTGCTGTGTTGATACATGGTAAGAATGTTATAGCTTATGTCTCGCGTCAATTGAAGGTGCATGGGAGGAATTATCCAATGCATGATTTGCAGTTGGCAGTGGTAATATTTGCTCTTAATATCTGGCGGCATTATCTTTATGGTGTTAAGTGTAAAGTGTTTAATGATCATCGTAGTTTGCAGCATGTGTTCACTCAAAAGGATCTAAATTTGAGGCAACGAAGGTGGATGGAGTTAGTCAAGGATTATGATGTCACCATTCAATACTATTCGGGTAAGGCTAATGTGGTGGCAGACGCTTTGAGTCGAAAAACGGTGAGTATGGGTAGTTTAGCTTGCTTAAGTGCAACCAAGCGACCTTTAGCTAAGGAAATTCAGACCTTAGAGTCTAAGTTCATGCAGTTGGGCATCTCAGAAAGAGGTGGGGTGTTAACTAGTATTGAAGTGAGGGCCATATTCATTGAAGAGATCAAGGCCAAGCAATTTGAGGATAAGAATTTAAATGAACTTAAGAAGAAGATTGCGATTGGTAAGGCACAAGAAACCACTCTTGATGCGGATGGTGTGCTCAATTTTAAAGGGAGAATATGTGTCCCTAGAATAGATGGCTTGATTGAGAAATTGTTGGCAAGGTCTCATGGTTCGCGATATTTTATCCATCCAGGTGTGACCAAGATGTACCGAGATTTGAAATGATTTAATTGGTGGCCGGGCATGAAGAAAGACATAGCGGAGTTTGTGACGAAATGTCAAAATTGTCAACAACTGAAGTATGAACATCAAAGGCCTACAAGTTTACTTCAAAGAATGCCAATTCTAGAATGGAAGTGGGAAAGAATAGCCATGGATTTTGTGGTTGGTCTTCCCAAGTCTTTAGGGAAGTTTGATTCTATTTGGGTAGTGGTTGATAGATTGACTAAGTTAGTCCATTTTATTCCGGTAAGAATAGATTATAATGCTGAACAATTGACTAAAGTTTATGTGAAAGAGATAGTGAGGTTGCATGGGGTGCCCCTCCCTATCATCTCAGATCGCGGTACCCAATTCACATCCAAGTTTTGGAAGAAATTGCATGATGAATTGGGCACAGAACTCACTTTTAGTACAACCTTCCATCCATAGACAGACAAGAAAGCACAGAGGACTATTCAAGTATTAGAAGACATGTTTAGGGCATGTGTGCTTGACTTTGGGATAAATTCATACATTTATGTGAGTTCTCATATAATAATAGTTATCACTCCAGCATAGATATGACACCATTTGAGGCACTCTACAGGAGAGGATGTAGATCACTAATAGGATGATTTGAGGCTGAAGATGTGAAACCTTTGGGGAGTAGATTTAATGAAGGATGTTCAAGATAAGGTGAGGGGCATTGAAGCTAAACTTTTAGCAGCCCAGAGTAGACAGAAGAAGTATGTTGATCATAAGGTAAGAGACATGGTATTCCAAACCAGTGAGAATGTTCTTCTTAAAGTATCACCCATGAAAGGGGTGATGAGTTTTGGTAAGAAAGGAAAGCTAAGTCCGCTATACATTGGTCCATTTGAGATTCTTGAATGTACGAGACCTGTAGCGTATAGATTGGCTTTACCTCCTAATTTATCGGGAGTTCATCCGGTATTTCATGTTTCCATGTTGAAGAGATATCACGGTGATGGGGATTATATCATAAAGTGGGACTCAATTGTGTTAGACAAGGACCTCCAATATGAGGAGAAATCAATTGTAATTTTTTATCGTGATGTGCGTAAGTTAAGGACCAGGGAGATTAAGTCCGTGAAAGTTTAATGGAAGCATCATCCAACTGAGAAAGCTACTTGGGAAACGAGAGGGACATGTGAGGCAAGTATCCTCAATTGTTCGTCGAGTCAGCTACTACTTCATTCCTTCCTTAGCCTATTTTCCTATGTTTTATCACTCGGGGACTGATACGCTCAAATTACACCTCCCTAACGAAGCATAAGAGACCGTTATCAAGTACAGAACCCAACTTGTAGTTTGGGGTCGATTCCAAAAGGAAAATGGTCTAGACTTAACTTTAACCAACAATTATATTTGTTTAGTCAAATTACTTCTAGAAACAAGTAATTAAAGGGGGGGATTTGTGAAACAAATTGTAAGAATTTAGTAAGTAATCAGTAAACAAAAGTCCATTTTGGTTGTTATCAAAATGAGAGAATTAACTAGGGTATACGTGTTTCCCACAAGCTCATAACGTAGTAATCCTAGTAATAGCAATTCTTTCCTAGGGTACTACATGCAAAGTGATAAGCTAGGTATCTCTAAATCCTTGGTCTGGCATCTAGAGAATTTCACCCCGCACCTTGGTCTGGCTACATGTGTATAATTTACTAACACTTACCTTTACCTCATATTAGGCATCACATCGATGTTTGACTTAGTTATTACTTCGCACCAATCGACACTAGACTATTAGATAGTATCACACTAAATCTATGTTGATAATTCTTTTCTTGTTGATTACCTCCTTGGTCCAACAAGTAACAACAAGGCGAGTTCTAACATTGCGCACCGTTAAGAAGACTTTAAAACGAAAGAATTATCAATGCATGCAAAACACTATTCAAGAATTGCTTATTTACTATTCATACTTTGTTAATCGCTCATGGTTCCCACAACCCTAGTTGTGGAGTTTAGTTACCCATAATTATATGAACACAATTCATTTTTTTAGATGAAAGAATTATGAACTTTCGTAAGAAGAATAATAAACCCAAAAATTCAACTTGAATTGCAACACCAAAATCTTCAAAACGAACTTAGGAAATTAAGAATTGCTAAAGTTACAAGTTAATATCCCCCAAGTCAAGAACTAGAATAAAAGTAATGAAATCTAACCCCCAAAAACGAGGTTTACATACCCTATGTATAGAAAAAAAATCCTAAAATAAAAGGGAAACAAAATAAGGAAATAAAACTGCAGGACGTGTTTCCATTCCACAAGGCTGACCTACGGTCTGTATGTTGAATGACAGTCCGTAAGTCTCTTTTATGGCTCCATACTAAGCCGATTTGAAATCTTCACAAATCCACCTCTCTCAGTCAGCTTCCACGAACCAGCAGCACGGCCCATCAGTGAGACGACAGATCGTCAGTCACATCCGTAACTCTATACTTGGATTATTTCAACTAAGGTACTGGAACCACTCCTCTGATCACTACTACAGAGCTGTAGGACGGACCGTAAGTCATTCGATAGTCCGTCAGTCCCTATCGTGGTTCTACACTTGGTCAGATTTCCATGAGCTTCCATCTTGCAATGCCTGGTCGTCCCATGACCCTCATTTACGGGGTGTCACTCATCCTACGGTCCGTAGGTGACTTTTTTCAACACTTGCCTCAACTACATCTTATTTCCTCAAATTACAACAAAAAACACATAAAACTAACACGCAAATGCCTTAGACATTCACAAATCCTAAGTGAAACGTATCAATAGTACCGTAAACTCACGGTACATCAACACCCTCAACTCAAAATCATTGTTTGTGCTCAAGCAACACATTATGACTCTAAACGACACTTCTACAAAAGCAAACAATTTTAACCCAAGCAATCACATGGCTATTCATCCCGACTGTTATTTTGAGTGCCACTGTGTTCTCTTAGATTCAACAAGCTAACTTGTGTGGATAAAAACATGACAAAGATTGACCAACCAACACACAACATACACTATTTTACTATCACCAAGGTACCAATTTTCCGACAATGTAATTAGTGCCCTTACTTCAAACGAAATCCCTTTTTTTACACAATGAATATGAATTTAAGTACAAGAATTCATTCAACACTCACGCTCAGAAGTAACTTCAAGTACAATTAGTTGTCAATACCATAGGCCTTCCCTTATTTTCACTGCTTTGACTCTCCAAACTAGATTCTAGGATCATTATATGACTTTCTTAGATTGTAACGTAGGCTCAGGGTCAGGTGTGGTACATTTGGGTACTTCTTATTGACTTTCTGTCCTCCTTGACATTACACTAGGCTTTCAACCTCATTTGGCCCTATTTTTTGACATCCTACCATTTTACTTTCTTTCCCTTTATTTTCTTCAACCATGGATGTGACTTTAGACTTTGTAGCTCTTTATTTTTCACTTTTATCTTTTTCTTGTGTTTTATTCTTTTCTTTAGCTTTCAACAAGTCATATCCTTTCTTCTCTTTTCTTTTTCTCTTTTTCAACATCAAACTCTTTTCATACACATTTTTCTTTTGGTTTCCTCTTTCATAGCGACCCTCAACTAATGGATTTTCCATTGGTTAAGGTGCACCATACCCGATGTCGAATCAGGGCCAAGATTTAAGTTACTCTTTACATTAGTCACCCTCAACTTAGGCTTTTAGACTAAGTCGAGGTGCACAGTTCCAAGGAGGGATTGGGGCCAACATAGTAGATTATGGGAAGGTGAGTTAGGGGTTTAGAAAGAAATTGCCTAATTTAGGGTCAAAACATTTGGATCAAAGGGAGCATTTATTTCATTTGGTTGGATTCTTCTTTTAGGCAATTTGTGGACTTATCAGAACAAGGGCCTATGATCACTTCCTAGCCTCTAGAGTAAATTGACTTAGTAGGACTAACCGGGCAAGTTCTAGATTGGCACAAAACTATTTGAACAATCAACTATTCTCACACACTCTTGGCACATGTGTCACTATCAAATTACCTAGTTCAAGTTTTAGCTTAAGTCATGTCATTAAGTTGGTTTATTATCATGTCATACTCAGAGCCGACACATTCAACTTATCTTAGCCTACAAATTCTAGCACACATCACAAAATTTGGACGAGTATCATTTTTCATAAGCCATCATGCTTCATTCTTTTTTTCATGCTTCTACACATACGATCCTAATACATGCTTGTTCAACAGAAATTAAACAGTCTCTTGGGGGAAAAGAACACAGGAAAGAAAACCCTAAGAGAGGATTATGAGTTGGGTTACTCAAACATCACCCTATCACTCACAATCTATTTACCCCACCCCCAACAAAAAATAGGTGCACTTGTCTCCAATGCACACAAAAAACAGTAAAAAGTAATTGATATGGGTGAAGCAAACCTGTGGCGCATAGCGCCGACGAACCATCAACAAGCGGGTGGGTCCGGTTTCTCGGAGCTCGCTAAATCAACACTCGGGTAACCCTCAGTAGTGCCCACATCAACAAGGAAAACACCATCAGTAGTGTTATCTGTCACTCTACCTGCACCTTCAGTGGTGTTCACATCAATTCTCACGGGCATAGAACTCGATGCCCCAATAATTATCTCAAGGGTCCTCTGTTGCCTCATATGCTCATCTATTATAGAGGCTTTTCGTGCCTTTTTCTATTGCCTGCGCTGCCTTTTTCTAGCCTTTTCCTCCTCCATGAGCTCAGTTTTGTGACTAGATCTGTGCCTCTTACCGCGGGCACGTGCAGGCTTGGGCTGGTCCTCCGCATCATCTCCACTGAATAGTGCACCCAGGATTGTCTTATTGCCTAATGCAGAGGGTGTAGCCTATGGCTCAATAACTAGTGTGACCAGGATGGCTCAACATCGGCTTAGAGACTAGCTAGCTCGATCCAGAAAGAGGACATTTTAGTAGTAGGATTGGCCTCTCTAGAACTCTCAACTGGGAGACATCGAGCCGCTTATGAACTACTTGGACCTTTTGGTCCATTTACACCTCCATCCTCTTTTCTACTCTCTCTTTAGACTCAGCAATCAACTTCCACATCCAGGGATTAATATGGTGCAGCAAGGTGGTCATCTGACCCTCTAACTTCTGGACTCGAGCTAATGGTATCATAGTCATTCCAAAGAGTGGGGTGGCTCGAGATAAGCTTAGGGCCTGGCTGGCCACCTGAGAAGAGGAAGTTGGGTGCTCATCAGTGGAGTTATAGTGGGGACCCATCTCATTGCATCTTCCCCACAGTGTATATCAGATCCTCACCCATAGGTACATCGACTCGAGGCCTTTACGTGGTGCTGTCACATTCGCGTCATCCTAAATCAACCCAATGTCAAGGGTCCCAGTCGCATGCACCAATTTATAACAGTGCCAAATAGGCACTCCTGCATCCCTACAAAGCTGAAAGATTATATAGGGGAAAGGGTAGGTGGTGTTGGTCTTGAAAGCCCTCTCATTTAATTCTCACAGTAGCAGGCGGGGGAAATTTATATCCAATCCGGCAACCAGTGCAGCCACCATGACCGCTCTATCCCATGTGACTATTTATCGGCCATTGTTGGTGACAATCATTTTGGACAAATAGCCAAAAGAACTTGGCTGCCAAAGTGAGGGTGGCTTTCCGAATACCCAACCGGGGTGCAGCAACCCACTCCGCTCTCTCTCCATCCAAATCTAGATGCCGAGTTAGCCATGATAGAACCGCCTCCCTTTGATCCCATTTCGTCCGAAGGCTCCTGTCCTCAAAATTTCCCACCGATAGTCAAATTCAGCGGTGGAGTCCTCCCATGTGTGTTGAGGGTTAGGGCCATTAAGGAATCGGCTGATGGTGGTGCAGGATAAGTCCACCGAGACACCTCAGACCATGGTGGATATGAGGGGGTCTTGTGCTGCGGGCTTGGCATTCTTGTGAATTCTCCCTCGGAGATTGGCAGCATAGGAAGCATAAAACTCTTGCACAATCTCCTCACTATAAGTACCCGGATCAGGAGCCATCCACTCACACTTGTGCCTTTGGATAAGCTGGTGGATATCTGGCATAGTATGGAGGTTCCCGGTGAGAACTCTGCGCTCCTCCGTAATTGTACGGACCATGTTTTCCTTGGCATTCTTCATGTTGGTGTCATGGTAAATCTGTCACTGTCCCTCAACGCACCACCTGTTCAGCTCTCCGGCTATAGAATCCGGTTGGTCATTTTAAGGGATGTGAATCCCGTCAGAGCTAGATGCCTCATCAGACGAGGCAGCTGCTTCATGTGCACTTGAACAGGTGGCGGACCCGAACCTAGACTCGACAATAGAGTTGGACTCAGAACAGTACCCAGACCTAGTTGGTGACGTGATCAGTGTATCCTCCTCATCAAACTGGGAGGCAGTGACTACGTCGGAGAGCACCTTCTTGGACTGGTTTCGAGCAGTTCGGGCAGGTGTGGGTGAGTAATCCGGGTCTCGCTGCCTGTCAGTATCCTCATCGTTAAGTCGTGAGGACGGCACCACTAATTTTGACCGGCCCCTATTGATGACGACTTTCTTGTTTGGTATCATGGTACCTGCGGAGGAGATGTTAGTACCCAACATAAGCACTAAACATGGTGGAAAGAATTTAAGAACCATAAACAAATGAAATCAAGAAGGAAAAAAAAAAATAAATAATAATAATGAAAAAAATTACAGTAAGCTACAGTGGTAACCGACGGTCCGTGGACTTGCTCTGTAAGATAGAAGTTACCAGGGCATAGTCACAGATGGAAATGACGGAGATGCAGAACGGTACATGGGTCATTCCACGGACCGTAGTCCACTTCCGTCGTGTTACACTTGTGAAATTTCCAAAGTGCCCCTACCACAGACCTGATCAACAGTCCGTCGACTGAACGACGGTCCGTGGAAGAGGTCTCGTGGGTGGGTCTGTGCCAATTTGATGCATCAGTGCTTATCATTTAGACATAAAAGAGGATAAAAAACAACACTAAGCAAGTCTCATCATGCATTTCAACACTCCACATGCTAGTTCGTCATTCTCAAGGGTCTAATAATTTAGTTACGCACTCCATTCATACAAGTTATGGAACCCTAAGTCGGAACTTACATTTAGACTCGTAGTTCTACTGGTTTTAAAGTAGAGTTACCTACAATCAATGATCATCGTCCCAAGGGAGTCTAAATTTCATATTTAACATGTATTTAGGGATAATTAGCTACCCAAGGTCAAGACCCAATCCCGATTTACCCTATTCAAGCTATGAATCGTAATTCAAAGTTAGGGGACGATCAGTTACCTTACAAGAAACGAGAAGTGGTGTGATTGCGTACCCAGACTTAGACTCTGACTAAATTTGACTCAACGTTGTACCGTACCCGGACATCGGACTCTCCTGATGATGGGAATTTTTGGGAAAGATGGGAAGGGTGTAAGTATATGGATTTTGTGGGTGAATTTCATTGGGAGATCTAATGGAGAGTGGTGTGAGGGAGTGAATTTTTGACTTTGGTGTGGGGGGGTTCGGATGAGGGTTCTGGAAAGAGTGGGAAATGTTTTAAACTTTGAGGTTTTTAAAGAGAGGAAGTCCGGCTTGGGTCGGGAAAACTAGGGTTTTGACCTACGAGACCTCGCTTATGGTCTGTAGGTCGATCTATGGTTCGTAGGTCGAGATCGTAGATCACCTCAACACTTAGAAAAATTTAGGGACTTACTTGGGGTCTACGGACACCATTCACGGTCCGTGGAGTGAACGACGGACCGTCGATGGGGTCCGTAGATTGCTGCACCAGATATTTTTCTACAGATTCTGCTTCTCGCCCCTGCACATGTAGCAACCATTATCCCTTTCTTTTTACATTTTCTAGACACTTTTTAGACACGAACCTTATGCTATAGCTAGCCAACACTAAAACAAAACTAAAACAATTGTCTAAATGAGTATAGAGGAGCAACTACTAAACGACGTATTGTTGGCTAGATTTTACATCTTGGGTTGCCTCTCAAGCAGCGCTTAATTTAACGTCGTGGCACAACTCATGCCTCTTGATTACTCAGACTTCATCAAGATGATAGGCCTCAACAACTTCTTGCTCACTTTCTGCGTTTCCCAAATAGATCTTGATCATTTGCCCGTTAACCATGAACCTTGTTCCTTCACTGTTCTCATGCTCAACCGCTCCATGGGGAAGTACTTTTGTGAGCAATAATGGCCTGGTCCATTTGGATTTGAGTTTGCCCAGAAACAAGCGCAACCTAGAGTTGAATAGAAGGACAAGATCACCCACAACAAATTCTCACTTTTCAATTCTTTGATCATGATACCTCTTCATCTTCTCCTTGTACAAGGCTGAACTTTCATAAGCTTTTAAGTGAAACTCATCAAGCATATTCAAGTCATTCATTCTTTGATTAGATGTGGCGCCCCAATCCAAATTTAGCTACTTCATCGCCCACAAAGCCTTATGCTCTAGCTCCACCGGTAAATGGCAAGATTTCCCATATACAAGTTGGTAAGGAGACATACCTATGGGAGTCTTGTATGCAGTGCGACAGACCCATAGAGCATCATCAAGCTTCCTTAACCAATCCGTTCTATTAGCATTCACAGTCTTTGCCAAAATTTCTTTGATCTCTCTATTGGACACTTCAACTTGCCCACTAGTTTGCGGATGGTAAGGAGTGGCTACAATGTGGCGGACACCATATTTCTCAAGTAGCGCCTTGAACAACTTATTACAAAAGTGGGAACCTCCATCACTAATAATCACCCTCGGTATCCCAAATCTAGAGAAGATATTCTCTTTCAAGAATATGGTGACACTTTTACCTTCATTGTTACGCAGCGCAACTGCTTCCACCCACTTTGATACATAATCAACCGCAACAGGAATATACATCATCCCATGTGAACTCACAAATGGATCCATAAAATCAATGCCCCATACATCAAACAACTCTATCACTAATATAGGATTCATAGGAAGCTCTTGCCTCTTTGAAATCCCTCATTCTCTGTGGCAATGATCACAAGACTTGGTGAAATCATGAGCATCTTGGTGGATGGTAGACCAGTAGTACCCATACTGCAAAATCTTATACGCAGTCCAAATACCACTATGATGCCCACCAACAGGCGATGAATGGAATGCTTCAAGTACACTCAATATCTCAAACTCGGGCACACAACGACGAATAATCCCATCAGTACAACTACGATACAAGTAAGGCTCATCCCAAAAGAATTTCTTCACATCATGCATAAACTTTCTCCTTTGGTGAAAAGAAAAGTCCGGGGGCACCAAATCGCTTGCCAACTAATTAGCAAAGCCTGTGAACCAAGGAATCAAATCATGAGAAGTAGCAATACATGGTCATCTGGAAAAGTATCATTAATTTTAGCCCTATCACCAAGCTTTAGCATAGCCTCTTCCTCTAATCTGGACAAGTGATCGACAACTTGATTTTCGGTCCCCTTTCTATTTTTTACCACAAAATCAAACTTTTGCAGCAACAATACCCATCTAATCAATCTCGGTTTTGCTTCCTTCTTTGCCATCAAATACCTCAATACAGAATGGTCAGTATGCACTATGACCTTAGTACCAAGCAGGTAGGATCAAAATTTTTTAAATGTGAAAACCACCACAAGAAGCTCTTGTTCAGTCACAATATAATTTTTCTATGCCACATTTAGAGCTTTGCTAGCATAGTAAATAGGATGGAGAATTTTCTCTTGCCTCAGTCCCAATACTACACCAAGCGCTACTCCACTCGCATCACATATTACCTCAAACGGTTGTCCCCAATCTGGTGAAATAATGATAGGAATAGTAACTAACTTCTCCTTCAACTCTCTAAATGCTCTTAGACAAGCATCATCAAAATGGAACTTACACTCCTTCTCGAGCAGTTTGCACAACGGATGTGCAATTTTTGAGAAATCTTTGATGAACCTCATATAAAAACCTGCATGCCCAAGAAAACTCATAACACCTTTTATAGAGATAGGTGGAGGAAGTTTTTCTATTACCTCAACTTTCGCTTTATCTACCTCAATGCCCTTCTCAGAAATTCAATGACCTAGAACTATCCCTTCTTTCACCATAAAGTGTCACTTCTCCCAATTCAACACCAGATTGAAATCTTCACACCTTTTAAGCACCTTAGCCAAATTATTCAAACATCGATCAAAAGAGTCACCTACCATAGAGAAATCATCCATAAATACCTAAATAGTGTCCTCCACCATATCAGAGAATATCGACATCAGACAACGTTGGAAGGTCGCTGGAGCATTGCACAACCCAAAGGGCATCCATTTGAAGGTGAAAGTCCCATAAGGGCAAGTGAAGGTGGTCTTCACTTAGTCCTCCAGAGCTATAGAAATCTGATTGTAGCCCGAATAACTATCAAGAAAACAATAACAACCCTTACCAGCAAGTCTATCCAACATCTGATCCATGAATGACATAGAGAAATGGTCATTTTCTATCCAAGCATTTAGCTTTCAGTAGTCCATGCAGACTCTCCATCCAGTCACGGGCTGCATCGGAACAAGCTCGTTTCTCTCATTAGGAACCACAGTAATCCCACCTTTCTTGGGCACACATACGTGGCTGCATCGGAACAAGCTCGTTTCTGTCATTAGGAACCACAGTAATCCCACCTTTCTTGGGCACACATTGAACATGACATACCTAACTACTATATGTAATAGGATAGATAACTCCAGCATCCAACCACTTGATGATCTCCTTTTTAACAACTCTTGCATAAAAGGATATAATTTTTTTTGGTGCTCAATACTAGGTTTCTGATCTGGCATGAGTTGGATTTTGTGGGAACAAATATCGGGAGGAATCCCAATAATATCCACAATAGTCCACCCAATAGCTCGCTTGAACCTCTTTAACACAGTCACCAAGCAATCTACTTGTCCCGCATATAAATCTTCCGCAATGATGACCGACAAAGTTTTATCTCTACCTAAGAATACATACCTCAAATGTGGTGGTAGAGCCTTAAGCTCCAATTTTGGTGCCTCCACAATAGATGGTATTGCGGGTGGAGACTCCCGAATCTTCATATCTAACTCATACTTCTTTGGTTTTGACTGATATTCGCACCTATCGAGTGTAGCCACCAACTCATGGTACTCTTCAATACCATCACTATCAAAATTCATTATTACTGCTGCTAGTTCCTCAACACCGAGTCGCTGTTCAATTTGCACTTCTGTTCCACTCTCAACTCTGTAAGTTATAGTAGATACCGTTTGGAGCTCACCACTCTGCTTCATGGACATACAAATATTGAAAGTTGCTTCTTCATTATTTAGTTTGAACTTCATCTGCCCCTTCTCCATATCAATCAACGCATGACTTGTGGCAAGGAATGGTCTCCCAAGGATGATGGAAACCTCAAAATCAACTTCACAGTCAAGAATCACAAAATCCGCCGGAAAGATGAACAACTCCACTTTCACTAGCACATCATGAAGTACACCAATGGGCCTTTTCACAGTTCAATCGGCCATAAGTAACTGCATCGTAGTAGGCTTAGGATCCCTTAGACCCAACTTTTTATAAATAGACAATGGCATGAGGTTGATGCTAGCACCAAGATCACATAATGCCTTAGCAAAGTGTAACAACCCTATAGTTTATGGAATCGTGAAAGCACTAGGATCTTCCTTCTTTTGCACAATAGACCTTCTAGCAATAGCGCTACAATGATGCAATCTATCATCATCTTCAAAACTCACAGACCTTTTCTTTGTCACCATATCTTTCATAAACTTCGCATACCCAGGCATTTGCTCCAAGGCTTCTATTAATGGAACATTGATGGAAAGCTACTTCAACAAAGTAATAAACCTACGATATTTACCATCTTCAGTGTTCTTTACTAACCTTTGTAGAAAAGGTGGTGGAGGTCTAGGTATGGGGACCACTTTATGAGATATCTCCACTTCTTTCTCTGTCGCATTCTCAGACTCTTCTCTAACCTCTATCACATCATCCTCTTTTCTAATCTCAACATCCACCACAGACGACATAGGTGGATCAATGGTTTGCTTAAACCCTCGAGTAGTAACTGTCATATAATGACCATCATTCTTTGGATTCTAGATGGTGTTGTTAGGAAGAGTGCCAGGTTGACGTGGGTTCACTGTAGTAGACAACTGAGTCATCTGCTACTCTAGATGCTTTATAAACACTACATGGGCATCAATTTTTTCACCAATACCAGACAAGTCGTTCCTCATCTCTTTCACATTCTCATCAGTTGCATCAAACTTTCTCATCATCTTCTGCATCATATCTTTAATACGCACCACATTGCCTCCGCTTCCCTAGTACCAAATTCCCAATTTTGAGGGGAAACATAAGGTCCAACCCCATTGTTTCTATTTCCATAGTTGTTCCGGTTGTTGTTGTCGCAATTGAAGTTCCCATCCCGGACTTATTGACCCTCTCGGTTGTAATTTCCATAGTTCCGACCTTGGTTTCCTTCACCTTGGTGCCAATTTTCCGTGTTGGATCCTTGGGTGTTTGGCCGGAAACCCCCCGTCTGATCATTCACCGCATAAACATCTTCTACTTAGTAACACTCTTCAACAGGTGGTGGAGTTCTAGTCATGTAGTTCACATCATTTACCTTTTTCGCACCTCCGCTCACATGCTTCAATACCAACCCCAACTCGGTCCTCATCTGAGTCATCTCCTCACGAATCTCATTCGCATACTGATTGTTTGTAGCTTGAACATTAAATGTGTTTCTCCCAGTATTCGACCTCCTAGAACCTAGTTGTCTCCACCAACTACCCTCGGAGGTTGAAACTCAACTTCATCACCTAGATTGCCTCCGATAGGATTAACTTGAACTCCTTGATTGTTCATTCTTCGCAAAGTTTGGTTCAACTCTGGATCGTAAGGAGTAAGTGGTTCACCCTGGCTCCGTGTACTTGGCATACACTAGAATCAAAACCTGAGAGAGACAAAAAGAAAAAGAAAAAGTAAAATGAGGAAATATTTGACTAAAGTTCAATAATGTAGTTAAAATAAATCTAAAAGCCAAATTTCCCAGCAGCGGCGCCAAAATTTGATACGCTCAAATTACACCTCCCTAAAGAAGCATAAGTGATCGTTATCAAGTACAGAACCCAACTTGTAAGTTGGGATCGATCCCACGAGGAAAATGGTCTAGACTTAACTTTAACCAACAATTATATTTGTTTAGTCCAATTACTTCCAGAAACAAGTAATTAAAGGGGGGGATTTGTGAAACAAATTGTAAAAATTTAGTAAGTAATCAGTAAACAAAAGTCAATTTTGGTTGTTATCAAGATGAGAGAATTGAATAGGGTATACGTGTTCCCCACAAGCTCATAACGCAGTAATCCTAGTAATAGCAATCCTTTCCTAGTGTACTACATGCAAAGTGATAAGCTAGGTATCTCTAAATCTTAGATCCGGCATATAGAGAATTTCACCCCACACTTTGGTCCGGCTACGTGTGTATAATTTACTAACCCTTACCTTTACCTCATATTAGGCATCACATCGATGTTTGGCTTAGTTATTACTTCACACCAATTGACACTAGACTATTAGATAGTATCACACTAAATCTATGTTGATAATTATTTTCTTGTTGATTCCCTCCTTGGTTCGACAAGTGGCAACAAGGCAAGTTCTAACGTTGTGCACCGTTATAAAGACTTTTAAATGAAAAAATTATCAATGCATGCAAAACACTATTCAAGAATTGCTTATTTACTATTCATATTTTGTTAATCTGTCATGGTTCCCACAACCCTAGTTGTGGAGTTTAGTTACCCATAATCATATGAACACAATTCATTGTTTTAGATGAAAGAATTATGAACTTACGTAAGAAGAATAATAAACCCAAAAATTCAACTTGAATTGGAACACCAAAATCTTTAAAACCAACTTAGAAAATTAAGAATTGCTAAAGTTGCAAGTTAATATCCCCCAAGTCAAGAACTAGAATAAAAGTAATAAAATTTAACCCTCAAAAATGAGGTTTACATGCCCTATTTATAGAAACAAAATCCTAAAATAAAAGGGAAACAAAATAAGGAAATAAAACTGCAGGACGCATCTCCATTTCACGAGGCTGACCTACGGTCTGTAAGTCGAATGGCGGTCCATATGTCTCTACCGTGGCTCCATACTTAGCCGATTTGAAATCTTCACAAATCCACTTCTCTCAGTCAGCTTCCATAAACTAGCAACACGGTCCGTCAGTGAGACGACGGATCGTCAATCACCTCCATCATTCTATACTTAGATTATTTCAACTCAGGTATAGGAACCACTCCTCTAATCACTTCTATGGAGCTGCAGGACGGACCGTAAGTCATTCAACGGTCCGTCAGTCCCCACTGTGGTTCCACACTAGGTCAGATTTCCATGAGATTTAATTTTTCCATGTCCGGTCGTTCCACGACCCTCATCTATGGGGCATCACTCATCCTACTGTCCGTAGGTGACTCTTTTCAACACTTGCCTCAGCTACATCTTCATTTTTTCATGCCTGAGTTTATTTCCTAAAATTACAACAAAACACACATAAAACTAACATACAAATGCCTTAGCCATTCATAAATCCTAAGTGAAATGTATCAATAGTATCGTAAACTCACGGTACATCACGGACGAGCGATGGCTTAATTGGTATCTATTGTAACGATATGTTCCTGTCATTATAGAAAAGCCAACGGGGGAAATTTGGGGCCGAAAAACTTTTTCGTAGTATTTGGATTTTCTCAACCTAGTCCAAATTTAGATGAAATCGGAGTCTATGAGGTGTAGGGAAATATAGTAACAATCGGGTGAATCATTTAAGATTTTGATTACATGAGTTGTTAGATACCCCATTAACGAAACCGTACGACTTTACAAAATTGAATTTGGGCAAGTAGAACTCCCGAAATCAGTCTTAGCATAAGGGATATTTTATGAGCATCATGGGTTAGCGGTGTGTTGTGAAATAGAGATTTTGGAAAACTTTAATTAGCTCATTGTCTCGCGTAACCCGCTCTGGCGCTGGGTTTTGCCGCTTTGGCGGGGCCGCTACAGCGGGGTGACGGCCGTTGTGGCGGGCTCGATGTGACTTAAGGTCGTTAATAAACCCCTAAACGACCTTATTTGGAACTTTTCAATTTTTAGAGCTAAGGAATGAACCGCAGGTGACTTCTACTTGTTTTTAACTATTCTTGAGACTAAAGGTAAACTTTTCACTCCCCGAATCCATTTTTTGATCCGTAGAATGTAATAGAATGGGTGAATATTGTAGGGGGAAGGTTTGGTTATAGATTCTATGGTGGAAACAACCCTAATTTGGATAATTAGGATGATGGGTTTGATCTAAGGTTCATAGAATTGTTAGTAATTCAAGTAATTATTGATTATTTATTGATTCCCTTATTATAGTGATTGTTTGTAGACCAAGAACAGGCGGAACGAATACGAAAAGGGAAGGATCAAGTTTCTTAGGGTATCAAGCTTGTTTCGATGTAGGTGATGGTTGTGATTCTATGATTGTGTGATGTATGTTTGTTCTTGCTTCATTATGATACTTGTATATGTATGAATGTTGCAATGTTGATCACACTTGTTGTAAATGAGATAGATGAATGATGATTGCCATGAAATAATGACTTAAATGTACGATCTTGATGATATACTTGTGATTGTGATTGTGATTGTGATTGTGGTGTGTTGAATGGATTGGTTGCCACGTTCTAGCATAACTAATATGGATCGGTTGCCACGTTCCGACATAACTATGGGATCGGTTTCCACTTTCTGGCATAATTATGGGATCGGATACCACGTTTTGGTATGCTAACTATTTGGGTTTGGGTTCCATGAGAGGACCAATGATTTGATATAAAATGTGAAGTTGTTCATTGTTTGTAAATGTTGATCATATTGTATATGTTGATATATATGCATGTGATTATATTGTTGTCTTGACTTGCTTATCTTTCACTTAGTGGGATAGCCGCGGATCCTACCAGTACACTGTGGTTTTGTACTGATACTACACTTGCTCTTATTTTTGTTGAGTACATGGCATCTTCAAGCGGCTATTCACGGACCTCGCTTAGGAGATCAGTGATCGTCGTTCGAATTCAAGGGTGAGCCAATTCTTCTGGGCTGTCATGGGTTCTCTTTTGTCTATGTCCACCATTTCCAAACTTAGACAATGTTCTATTAGTTATTAGTACATTAGTTAGGGGTTGAATCCCTTCTTGTTTAGACTTGGTTCATTGTTAGATGTTTTTGTACATTGACTTTCACGTTCTAGGTTGTTCTTCCGCATATTTAGTTTTGTTAGACTTTTTTTGGAGTTTATAGGAACTCCCTATTTATTTCCTTAGTATGTAACTTGCTTCTGTAACTTAAATGCCTTAGTTTTTGTTTAGTTGCTTGGTTTGAGTTGTAGTAGTGGTTCTTCCACCGGATGGTTAGTGTGGGTGCCAATCACAACGGTCTGGGTCATGACAGTTACACCTAGGGGATACTTTGGGTCATGAAAAACTTGGTATTTAGATCACAAGGTTAGAAAGTTCCTAGGATGTCTCTCTCCTACTTCTTATCCGATCCTTTTCAGGATATATCCCCTTAAAGAGCATATGTTAATAGGAATGTGAATGAGAATGTGGCCCGAGAAGCTCCTCTATTTTCGGCCGACCCTTTGGCCAAACAAGTTACTAATTCAGAGTTTCAAGCTGCTTTTTAAGTGCTAGGTCAAGCCATAACGGCTCAAGCCTATAGGGACGTTATGGTTCCCATGAGCCCAAATATGGGTACGACATCAACAAGAGTGAGAGTCTTCACTAGAATGTTACCCCCGTAGTTTCATGGTTCCAAGAATGTGAAAGATCTTTAAGAATTTATTGATGAGGTATACAAGGTTTTGATGATCATGGGCGTGACACCGGTGGAAAAGAAGGAATTGGCTACTTGTGGACTTAAGGGTCTTGCTCAATTTTTGTTCAACCAATGGAACAAAAAGAGGGCAATTGATGCGGCTCCTCTTGATTGGGAGAAGTTTAAGGATGCTTTCTTCGATAGATTCTTTCCCCTTGAGATGAGAGAGGAAAAGGTACTTGAATTTATTAACCTTCGTCAAGGAAATATAGGTATGAAGGAGTATGCCTTGAAGTTCACGTAATTGTCTAGATATGCTCCTACTATGGGCTAAATAGTAGTACTTGAATTCATTAACCTTCGTTAAGGAACTAGTACGAATATTTTGTACTCCTACTATAGCGGCTAGCGAGGGGAGGGTTCGACGCCAACATCAACGCAGTGGTGGTGGTGAAGAGTGGAGAGAAGGAAGAGATTTCACAAATCGGGAAATGGAGAAATGGGGGAAAATCGTGTATCTGTTTTTAGATATTTAATAAAAAGTGACGGACAGCGTCTCTATGTCCGTCACTTTTTAAAAAAATGTTTGACCAACATTTTGACCAAGAAGTGACAGACATAAAGATACTGTCCGTCGCTTATTTAAAAAATAATTAAATAATTAAAATTAATAAAAAGAGACAGACGGCGTGCCTTTTGTTTAATTTATAAATAATTATTTTTAATAAAAAGTGACGGAATGCGTCACTAGCGATAAAAAATAATTAAATATTGATTATATATATATTTGGCACAAAAATCCATGAAAAAACGCGACGAACTAAGCGATGTCGTACGTCACTTTTTGAAAAAAAATAATTAAAAAATTATATTTATTAAAAAGCGATGGACAGTGTGGCTAATAGCGTCGTTTTTTGGAGCGACGCCGTCCGTCGCTTTTTGGAGCGACGCTGTCCTTCGCTTTTTGGAGCGATGCTGTCCGTCGCATTTACTTCTGTCATTTTTTAGCAGTTTTTTAGTAGTGTATAGTACCCATGACTTGGAACTAGCGGTGGTTAGTTTTTCTTTAAAGATTTGGAGGAATTACTTATATGGTGTTCATGATGATGTATTCACCGACCACAAGAGTTTGCAATATGTGTTCAAGTAAAAGGATATAACTCTTCGCCAATGAAGATGGCTAGAACTCATGAAGGATTACGACAAGAGTGTTCTTTATCACCCCCTTAGGCGAATGTGGTGAAAGATGCTCCTAGTGGACTATCAATGGGTAGTGTTGCTCATGTAGAGGAAGATAAAAGTGAGTTGGCTCTTGATGTTCATAGATTGGCCCGATTGAGTTGTAACACCCCGTAACTAAAAAGAAGTTAAAAAGTGGAAATAGTCATTTTTGGAAAGAATATAAAATCTCAAAAATTTTATTAGTATGTTAAGTCGGATTTTTGGTCAACTTCAAATGAACATAACTTCTAGCTCAGAATGATTTAGGTGTGTTTCCAGATATCATAGGAAATATCTTGGAAGAATCTTTCCAATGCCGCTAAGTTTGCGCGATTCCAAGTTCGTATGAGTGAGATATTTCCATTTGAAGTTGGGTTATTCAAATAAGGAAAGCCTAATCCGGATTTTAGAAGGGCATTATGGTCTTTTCCTTACTCAATTATTTTATTTCATTTTTGGGTAATTAATTGGGGTCAAATCAGATTTTGGTCAGTTTAGAAAAGTTGAAGTTCAGGCTAGGGCTCGAAGAAGAGAGAAAAGAGGAAAAAGGAGAAGAAAGTTCAAGATTCGTCGTTTTCGTAAGGAATCGCTTGTGGATTTTGACAAAAGGTGATCCCTATGAGATATGTGAGATCACATAGTATTGGGTTAGTTCACCCACACTCCAAGCATGTTTAATTCAGCGTATTTTCATCCTAAAAAGATTGAGAATTTGGTGTTCTTGATAGTTATTCTTGAATTGATTTCGTTCTTGAATATGAGTTGAGATTAAGGAGTTTATTGATATTAAAGTGTTGTTTCCTTGAGTTTTTTGTGTAATATTTTGTGTATATGCCTTCAGTATCTAATTCTAAAGTGAATTTGAGAAAAGGAATCGAAATTAATCGATTTAACATCAGAAAATGAAACCAAAAGTTCATCAAATTTTGCCTGAAGGGAGGCTTGCGTGAGGCGCCCCTATAGCACCAGGCAGACTGGGGTGGCGCGCTAGCGCTGTGCCATTTTGGAGCCCCAGTAAGTTGGGGCTAGCGCAGCGCGCCAAGGACGCTCCCAGATCATCGTTTTCCATCAGTTTTTCGTTGTTTAGCCCGTTTAAGTCCTTCTAAAGTGTACTAACTTTCTATTGATTCTAACAACTCTAAATGACGTCTAAGCATCTAGAAATCATCTAGAAACGTGAATCATAGCCTTGAATCCATAAATTCAAATTCAAGGAAAGTTAAGAGCCAAGTCTAGGAAGTTCTTAGAGTCCTTTCAAAAAGTATTTTGCAAATGCTTTTAACTTTGGTTTAAGACTTAAAGTGCAAGTTGAGTAACGAGTAAAGAGTATAGATTGAAGTTCATTTCTTCAAAGAAGTATATGGGGACTATGTATTCGCAAAGAGTTTTAAATGTTTTTACATTTAAATAAGAACGAAAACTGAGATTTCCAAAGAACCTTTGAGCTAGTTTTCAGAAAAGAGTAAATGCTTTCACAATTAAGAAAAAGAGGAAACTTTGATATGGAGGAGAGTTCAGACAACTCACAGTCCCCATAAACCATGTAGCCATCGTGGGATGAAAAGGGTCATACTTTTTAAATGACTCCTTTAGTGATTTTAAACATAGACTAGTGGATCGACTTTGTATTTCAGGTTCTATACCCTCGGCAAGGTATAGGACAGCCCTGGCAGCGTGAGGAAAAATGTTGTATCATCACAATAGTTGTTAATTGATGGTTGTAAGTTAAAGAAACTCCCATAGAAGGAATTTTATTGTTATATACACGATTTATTGTTTTTTAAGATACGTTTCAGAGTTATATGTATGTTTGCATACACACAGGGTTGACATCATGTTTTAAATAACTTTTCTTTATATTGCACTTGTTTTAAACTGTTTTATATTGAAATGAGTTTAGTTATGTTGAGATGAGTTAAGCCATGTAAGTTTTTCAGTTCCTTTCAAGCTTATGTCTTGTTTTAGAATTTACCTCACATACTCGTACATTCAATGTACATTTGACATTTGTCTTGCATCTTCTTATGATGCAGACACAGGTGACCAGGATCAGCATCCAGCGTATCGTTGATTCTATTTGAGCACTCAGAGTCAGTTGGTGGGCTTCCTTGATTTCCGGAGTATCCCTTTGGTTATGTTTTGTTTTATTGCTTGCTTATTTTAGTTGTTAGGATGATTGGGGTCTTGTCCCGATATCCCTCAGAGTTTAGAGGTTTCATAGACAGATTTAGTTGATGTTAGTTCATGAGTCTTTACTTTTCCTTTTCAGTTAAGTTGAGACTTGAGTTGCCATTTTGGCATTGAATGTTATTTATTACATTCTTATTTATTAAGCAGTTCAGTGTACTATTTTTAAAAGTATTTATCTTGAGTAAATTCTTTCGATGAGTAAGAAAGGCAGACCAAGGGTTCGCTTGGGACCATCAATGGTTCTCGAGTATCAGTCCCACCCAGGGTGTAGGCTCGGGTTGTGACAATGTTTCGTTGGTTGATTCTAATGAAGGTTGTGTTATTTTTCATAATGGTTCAGAATCATCATTTGTGTCGGATGTGAAAGCCAAGCAAGGTCTTGATTCGATTTTGGTTGAGTTGAAGGAATTGGTGCTTACAAATTCCATTGAGGCTTTCTACTAAGGGGGGGGGAGATGGTGAGCTTAGAGATCAAGGTCGTTAGTGTGTTTCCAATATTGATGACTTGAGAAAGCAAATCTTATCAGAACCCCATAGTTCTCAATATTTCATTTACCCGGGAGCCACCAAGATTTATGGTGACTTACGGGAGGTCTATTGGTGGAGTGGGATGAAAAGGATATTGTAGAACTTGTGGTTAAGTGTCCTAATTGTCAACAAGTGAAAGTTGATCATCAGAAGCTGGGATGTTTGTCCTAAGATATTAGTATTCCTACTTAGAAGTGAGAAGATGTAACACCCTGGAAAATGGTAGGTTAAACTAGAGCCTAACGTAAGGATTAAAAACTATAAAATGACTACCCGTAGATTATTAGACCATATAAACTTAACATAGGGGTTTTAGGAGTCAAGGCCTAAGGGACAAGTGCCAAGCAAAGGGGGAAAGACAAGCCCAAAGGCCAAGACTGCCCCAAACTTGAGCACACTGTCTCAAGCTCCATGGCCACCACCATGGCTCGTGGTCATGTCCACAGCTCGTGGGAGGCCTCGTGGAGTGGCCTTTGCCAAAGGAGAGAAGCCACCCAAAGTCCTAGCTACTACCTCAACTTCACGAGAGGGACCATGGCTTGTGGCCTTAACCATGGCTCGTGGAGCCCTTCATGAATAAGACTTGGGCAAAGTAGCTAAGGACCACAAATAGCAAGCTCACTACCTCAAGGACCACGAGAGGGACTACGGCTTGTGGTCCTGACCATGGCTCGTGGAGACCCCTGTGGTAATGCCTTGGGCTTGTGAGCCTAAGGCACCATGTGCCAAGCCACTGCCTTATCTCCACGGGCGGGACCACGAGTTGTGGTACTCAGCACGGCTTGTGAAGAGTGGTTCGTGGTCCCTAATAGAGGCACTTAAATAAAGGTCAACCAAGTCATTTCCTTTTAGTCCAATTAAAGTGGGGTTATTTTGGGTATTTTTAGTGGAAGTATATA
>NC_064285.1:20215435-20251051 GCF_019186545.1 Solanum stenotomum
GGTGGCCTCGGGGCATGACACTAGGTCACGTGTTACATCTAGGAGGTAGCCTCGGGGCGTGACACATTTTCATTCCTAATAAAAATACTTTAACGTTGTTGACTATCAAAAACCAAAAAATTGAACCAACCAATTGGACATCTTACCAACCTACTTTGAGTAGATAGTATAACATATTGTTGTTGTTGTTGTTGTGGTTATTCCTTTTAATCTTCAATAGACAACTAAAAATTCTCAATCAAACATACCAAAGATTTTTAAACATACAAATATATACCTCTAACTACAAAAAAAAAAAATTTGGGAAAATGATCTGAAATATATTTGAACTTTGATCGAAATTGTTGTAACAATTCCAAACTTTTGGCAGGACCTATTACTCTCCTGCACTATTTAATAGTGTATTTTAAAGATATATAAGTGTTCAACTGGACAAGTTACTATTTATAATAATACAAGATTTATGGTGGGCACCTATATATCTTTAAAATACACAATTAAATAGTACAGAGAGTAATAGGTCATGCACAAAATTTGATATTGTTACAACATTTCGGTCAAAGTTCAAATATATTTCAAACTCTTTACCCAAGTAATTTGCTCATCATGTTCACTATTTATAAAGTAATTGATTCACTTTTAAACAATAAGCTCTAACAATTATATTAGTCAATTATTCATTTATTTTCAAGTAATATGTACTTATCACATTATATCATATACAAATTACAAAATTTAATGATGTATACCATTCATAAATATACTAATTTGACCACTTTGATGACTAACAAACTAGTTTAACCACTATAATGACTGATACATGTTTCTCATTAAGATAAACTCATCATTAAATAAAATATCCCCAAAAAGGAACTTAGTCAAAGAAATAATAAGACCATTAATTTTAGAGGAAAATCTAATAAATAACATTTTGACTATTTTGAGAAAAATCTAAAGAAAAAAATATTTTATTCACAATTTGTTATCTATACACTCATTTTCTTTCCCTATAAATAGATTTCTTAAGTTTTAAACTAAACCACACCACCATTTTCATTACACCATTGCACTTCACTTTTTCAATATGATTGACGGTGATAACAACCACCGCGGTATACCAGAAAACGAAAGAGAACTGATCAAACTCCAATTTTGTTCTTTGTTCGTTTTTTACCCAAAGCAGAAACTTAGAAAACATAGAAAAATGAGAAATAGAAAACTATTGAGAGATAAAGAGATAAATATTTGAAAATGTTGAGAGAATTCTTCATTAAGAGCTGAAGGATCATTACTTCTCAAAATATAAACTCCGAAACAAGGAAGTTTTGATACTTGAGGTAGTTATATTAGAAACCTTTGAGAAATATGAGCTATCTGCGAAGCAATTGATGTGACAAAATGATGTTGAATACAGAGATTAACATACTTCTTTCTATTCTAACTATTCACAACATTATCTTTCCCTTTGGGACAAAGCTGGACTGTTTTAATGGATCCCAACTCTTCAACATCATAAGCAAAGGTCAAGCTAAGTATATCTTGATCCACTGTCTCAGAATTCATCTCGAGTATCTACCTGCAGCTACTGTATAAGGTGGGATCTGTATCCCTAATATCCTCCAATGAAATTCCCTCTCCAGCCAACCAATTGCAAGAAGAACACACGATCAAATACAACTCTGATTTGGATTTTATGCATTAATACCAATCCAATCCAATTACAGAAGTCTATCACTTTCTATGGTAGAATGATTGCAGTGGCATTAATGCATAAAATCCAAATCGGAGTTGTATTTGTTTGTGTGTTTTTCTTGCAATTAGTTGGAGATGGAATTTCATTGAAGGATGTTCAGGATGCAGATCCCACCTTATAGAGTAGTTGCAAGCAGATAATCAAGATGGATCTTGAGACAATGGATCAAGATATACTTAGCTTGACCTTTGCTTATATGTTGAAGAGTTGGGATCCATAAAAACAGTCGAGCTTTGTCCCAATGGGAAAGATATTGTTGTGAACAGTAAGAATAGAAAGAAGTATGTTAATCTCCTTATTCAAAATCGTTTTGTCTCATCAATTGCTTCGTAGATAGCTAATTTTTCTCAAGATTTTTGATATAACTACCTCAAGTATCAAGACTTCCTTGTTTCGGATTTATCTTGACAAAATGCTTGATGGGAGTGGAACTGCTATTTCTGTCGAAGATTAAAAAGTACATACAGATTACCTTTGATACGAAGAAAATAATCATCAAATATCCTGGTTTTGGAAGGTAGTCATATATCGTCACAGTATTTAAACTTCACACTTTGACCCGCTCTTTCTAACACATTTATTTTCTTTTTTTCTTTACGTGCAGATAGTTGGGTGTATGCCTGCTGGGAAGAAAAAGGTGTTTCTTTTCTTGTGGACTTCAATAAGGTATCTACCTCTAGAGAGTTTTCGTTGTTTAGATTCTAGACTTTACATCTCTAGAACCTCGGAGTCTTGTCAGCACTTGCCTTCTGCACAAACATGCTTCTACCAGTTGTGCGTTCCTACTTATTGTGACAGGGTTGTGATGCAAAATCGACTCGATATCATCACCCAAAAACATATTGGTTGCACTTTGGTAACCTATGATCACACATAGTACATTTATACTATTGTACTCAAGTGTAGAATATTCTTTCCAGTATAAAACTCTTACTTTTTTATATAGAAGCTATGAATGTCATTCAATTTTAATTTCATCAAGCTCCAATACGTTTAACTTTTTTTTTGTGGCACAACTTCCAATGTAATAGAAACTTGATAACTACATTTCCTTGTAATCATTCAAAAGGCATATTGAACATGAGAAATCATGAGGAAAATAAATAAATTTCTAGAGTTTCACTTTTAATGATAGAAAAATTTAATATTTAACCTCAACCCCATGTGGATTTTACAGTCAAAGATGAAGATACTGGGAAATAATTGAGTTTATGGTCGAGGAAACAAATAGGTGATGTTCATCAGAATACCATCGAGTGGAAAATAAAGCTTCAAAGTTTAGAAGAAATTGATATTCAAGTGAATACTAAACAAAGAGGGCAAGACATTAATAAAGCGCATGTTGAGTATATTCACTGGATGAAATTGCAAGAATCCATACTAACTACTCCCATAGTATGATAAGGGAAAAGAAAAGAAAGATGAATCTATCCAGAATCAAGAACAAAAGAGAAAAATGGATCAGCGAAGATGGAAAAATCTCCAAGGCAGCAGTTAAACATTTGCAGACTTTTTTTAATCGTCCTCAACCTTCTCTTAATTGTGATACTCTTCAGTGTATTCCTGTCACGACCCGATTTCTCAACTCATGATGGCACCTACTATAACCCACCAGCAGGTAAGCCAACCCGAACCCGAAACAACAAGTAATGGGTCTGAGGGTAGAAAGTAAACAAGAGTAGGCAAATAACAATATAAACAAGCGGAAGCAAACCAAAAACATATATACAAATAAAGATCCCTCCCAGAACTTGGAAGTCACTAGTACAGAGCTACTAACAAAATGAGTACAAGTCCCAAAAGTGGACAACATAGACTGGACTGTCTCGAAAGGTAAAAGACAAGTCTATATGTACAGATGGAGACTGAAATAGTACAAAATGTCGTGTGCTCACCCCCGTCTCCGGATCAGTCTGCTCCAAGCTCGAACAACGCTGGCTACTAGTGCCCGGACCTACATCACGAAACAGATGCAGAGCGTAGCATGAGTACCAAAACAACAGGTACCCAGTAGGCATCATAGGCCGACTGAACTTGAAAAGTAAAGGCAGTATAAAAAGAAGGAATAACACAAACCGAAACCAAGAACAAAAATCTAACTAACAATGGAATGCACACGAGTGTACAAAGAACTAACCAAAGTAATCTATAAGCTAACTACACCTAACTGGACCCCCATAAGCCCAGAAGGTACACTCGTGCGCAAGTTAAATAAAAACCCGAACGGACCCCCATAAGTCCGACAAATACACATAATAACTATAACTAAAGAGAATTGCATATAAGAACCCAAGAACGCAGAACATTGAACTAGAACCTCAACCCTAATTAGTAGAATCTAACCGTACGAAGGTCGAACCTCGAACCGGATGCTTAGCTGAAGTACCCAATCATAAGTAACAAGTATAAAAGGCCGGAACTTTAACCGGATACTCTATATAAGTATTTGGGCAATAGAGGCCGGAACTCTAACCGGATGCTCTATATAAGTATCTGGGCAATACAGGTCGGAACTCTAACCGGATGCTCTATATAAGTATCTTCTCGAACTTTTGATCGAAAATGTTCGTTCAAGGTTAATAAGCTCCGAAACACTAAATACACACCATAACTAAATGAACGACCAGGTGACCGAACTGGCAGTCCCAACAAGTCATAAATGACTTGGGGTCGCTATAGGAACTCTCTAAACGACACACAGAATGCAAGACACAGAAATGACTAGGAGGGTCATTACAATATCCACTACTGAAAAGGACTTTCGTCCGCGAAAGAAAGAATCAAGAAGTACCTAAAGGCTCAAACAAGCCCGGAAACTGCTCTCGCATCTCCTGCTCGGTCTCCCAGGTAGCCTCTTTGACTGGACGATGCCTCTAATGGACCTTAACAACAGGAATGGCTCTCGAACGTAATCTGTTCACATCTCTGGCTAGAATGGCAACTGGCTCCTCTACAAATGTCAAACGATCATTCAACTCGACTGCATCATACTGGAGCACATGGGACTCATCAGGAACATATCGCCACAGCATCAAAACATGAAACACTGGGTGGATGGCTGAAAATGCTGGAGGTAGGGCCAACTCATAAGCAACCTCCCCAACTGTCCGGAGTATCTCAAAAGGCCTAATGTACCTGGGGCCAAGTTTGCCCCGCCTCCCAAACCTCATCACGCCCTTCATGGGCGACACACAGAGGAATAGCCGGTCACCAACAGAGAATCTCAAAGGTCAACGCCTCTGATCCGCATAACTCTGGTGCCTACTCTGAGCCGTCCTGAGGCTATCCTGAATCACCCTCACCTGATCTAGGGCCTCTTGAAGCAAATCTATACCACGCGGCCTAGGCTCTGTAGACTCAAACCAACCAACTGGAGAGCAACAAAGCCTACCATATAAGGCCTTGAATGGGGCCATCTGAATACTAGAGTGGTAGCTATTGTTGTACGCAAACTCCGCCAAAGGCAAGAATTGTTCCCACTGACCTCCAAAATCCATAACACAGGCCCGCAACATATCCTCAAGCACCTGAATAGTACGCTCCGACTGGCCATCCGTCTGTTGGTGAAAAGCTGTGCTAAGGTGGACACGGGTGCCCAACTCCTCCTGAAAAGCCCTCCAAAAGTTGGAAGTGAACTATGAACCCCGGTTTGAAATGATAGAAATAGGCACGCCATGAAGACGAACCACCTCCCTAATGTAGATACGAGCCAACCTCTCGGCACTGAAAGTAGTATGAATAGGAAGGAAGTGTGCTGACTTGGTCAATCGATCCACGATGACCCAAATGTTGTCAACACCTTTAGAAGTCCGAGGCAACCCCACAATGAAGTCCATAGTGATACGCTCCCACTTCCACTCTAGAATGGGTAATCCTGGAACTCGCCACCAGGCCTCAAATGCTCGGCCTTTACCTGCTGGCAGCACAAGCAACGGGAAACAAAGTAAGCAATATCTCTCCTCATGCCACTCCACCAGTAATGTTGCCTCAAATCACAATACATCTTCGATGTGCCCGGATTGATAGAGTATCTAGACTCATGGGCCTCAGAAAGTATCAACTGTATCAAATCTCCAACAGTCGGAACACAGATGCGGCCGGCGAATTTCAACACTCCATCAGGATCTAAGGTAGCCTGACCACCATCACCCGCTAACAGTCGATATCTAAGGGCCACCAAGGTATCATCCTCAAACTGGCAACCACGGATCTTATCAAGCAAAGAAGATTGAACTCCCATAAAGGCCAAGACGAGTTTAGAATCTGAGATATCCAGCCGAACCATGCTATTAGCTAAGGACTGAATGTCCAAAGCTAAGGGTCGCTCCTCAACAGATAAGAAGGCTAGATTACCCATAATCACCGCCTTCCGGCTCAAGGCGTCCGCTACCACATTCGCCTTGCCCAGATGATAGAGAATAGAGAGGTCATAGTCCTTCAGGAGCTCAATCCAATGACGCTGCCTCGAATTAAGGTCCCTCTGGCTCATGATGTACTGAAGACTCCTATGATCAGTATAGATCTCACATCGAACTCCATACAAGTAGTGTCTCCAGATCTTAAGTGCGAAAACTACCACCGCCAACTCCAAGTCATGGGTGGGGTAGTTGTGCTCATGAATCTTAAGTTGCCTCGATGCATAAGCAATAACCCAGCCCTGATGCATCAATACACAACCCAAACCAACGCCGGGTGCGTCACAATAAACCGTGAATCCCTCACCCTCAACTAGAAGAGTCAATATAGGAGCGGTGGTCAATAACTCTTTGTCCTTCAAAAAGCTCACCTCACACTCCTCTGACCAAACAAAGGGAACATCAAAACGAGTCAACCGGGTCAGAGGGGCTACAATAGTAGAAAAACCCTCAACAAAGCGTCTGTAGTAACTCGCTAACCCGACTAAGCTATGAACCTCAGTAACAAAAATGGGCCTGTGCCAATCACGAATAGCCTCAATCTTCGTCGGATCAACCCTAATACCCTCCTTGGACACCACGTGCCCCAAGAAGGCTAAAGACTCAAGCCAAAACTCGTACTTTAAGAACTTGGCATAAAGCCGCTGATCTCTCAAAGTCTGGAGCACTATCCTCAAATGTTGCTCATGCTCACTCCCGCTCCGCGAGTATACCAATATGTCATCAATGAAGATGATAACAAATAAATCAAGGTATGGCCTGAACACACGTCTCATCAAGTCCATGAAGGCAGCAGGGGCATTAGTCAACCCAAATGACATCACCAAGAACTCATAATGGCCATAACGGGTCCTAAATGCAGTCTTAGGGATGTCTGCTACCCTAATCCTCAGCTGATGGTACCTGGACCTCAAATCAATCTTAGAAAACTCGGTGGCACCCCAAAGCTGATCAAACAAATCATCGATATGAGGCATGGGGTAACGTTTCTTCACCGTCACCTTGTTCAGCTTCCTGTAGTTAATGCACATCTTCATAGTCTCGTCATTCTTCTTCACAAGAAGAACAGGAGCACCCCAAGGCGACACACTTGGACAGATAAACCCCTTACCTAAGAGATCCTCTAACTGAACACTGAGCTCTCTGAGCTCTGCAGGAGCCATCCGGTAAGGCGAAATAGAAATAGGACAGGTGTCGGGCTCCAAATCTATGGCGAAATCAATGTCCAAATCTGGGGGTAAGCCAGGTTGGTCTGTAGGGAACACATCTGCAAACTCTCTAACCATAGGAACTGAGTCAACTGAAGGGCCCTCCCTACTCACATCTCGCACATAGGCTAAATAAGATAAACACTCAGAAGCAACCAACTGCCTAGCTCGCATAAAAGAGATAATCCCCATCAGTGTGTGACTATAAGCACCCTGCCACAACACTGGGGTAATGCTATGCATCTCTAAGGTAACAGTCTTGGCGTAGCAATCCAAGACCGCATGGTAAGGGGATAACCAGTCAATGCCCAGAATCACATCGAAATCAACCATATCTAGCAAAATAATATCAACTTTAGTATCATAACCTTGGATAGTCACTAAGCAAGATCGCAATACCTAATCCACTACTAAGGACTCACCCACTGGGGTCGAAACATGAATCGGCTCTACCAAAGACTCAGACCTTATACCCAATCAGGGAGCAAAATAAACAGATACATATGAGAATGTGTACCCGGGATCAAATAATACTATAGCAGGCTGGTGGCAAAATAAAAGTGTACCGTAATGACATCGTCATATGCCTCAGCCGCCGCCCTGGCCGGGGCTTCATAGAAATGGCCCTGAGCACCTCTGCCCGATCCATCTGATCTACTACCTAACCTGCCTCCCCGAGCTCCGCCTCTGGTACCCTGTCGGCTATCTCGACGATCCTGGCCCTGACCACCACCTCTAAATGGAGGGGGCACTGCTGAAACTTGTCTAGGTGCAAGGGGAGCTGGTACAATCGACCTTCGCCCTCGCCAGGGGCACCCTCTGGACCAATGGTCAAGTGCACCGCAGTAAAAACACCCTGAAGCTGAACGCCCTGAAGTAACCCGACCGCGGTAGGGAAGAAGGGAATCTGATCCCCTCGAACTCTGGCCCATACTAGGACCACTCTTCTGATGCTGGCCTCCCTCAGAAACAGGTAATGCCGCCTGAACAGGCCGACTGGACTGACCCTGCTGTAACCTCTGGCGGGGCCTATCATAGGAGTCTCTCCCTCTAGTCTGGGACCCGCTATAACTGCCCTGGTAGCGTGCCCTCTTATCGCTGCCCCCTTGGGCCTTGCGTTGAATATGCTTTATGGATCAGTCATGGTCGACCACATCAAGAAATGAACGGCCGACCGAAACCAAATGCTCTGTGTCGACCCTCTGACGGTACCGCAACGCACGTACAAAACAACGAACTCTCTCCTCCTCCGTGGGTAGGATCATGGTAGCATGTCGAGATAGCTCATGAAACCTCATCTCGTACTCTGAGACGGTCATAGGGCCCTGCTCCAATCTGGAGAACTGATCACGAAGCATATCTCTGACACTCCGTGGTATGAACCGGGCCAAGAAAGCCTCTGAGAACTCACTCCAAGATACAGGAGGCGATCCAGCTGGCCTGGACTCTCGATACGAGCGCCACTACTGCCTGGCTGGCCCATGAAACTGATGAGCGGTAAAGTCAGCTCCTCTCGACTCCAAGAGGCCTAATGACTGTAGCTGCTCCTGACAAGTGAGCTGGAACTCGTGGGCATCCTCCCCAATCGCCCCTGAGAATATCGGCGGTGCTAATCTCTAGAATACCCCGAGTATCTTCTGCTCGCACAGTGGCATCACCCCGTCCTTTAAGTCTTACACGACAGCCACATTAACTGGTGGCGGCTGAACCTCTGGTGCCGCTGCGGCAGGCTAACCCTGCGGCGTTGGAGCTGGTACTGCTGGGACTGGTGCTGGTGCTGCTGGGGCTAGTGCCTGTCGCATCTCCCCAATAGTTGCTAGTAGCTGAGTCAGCAGATCATGAAGATCAGGAGCTGCAGCTGTAGCTGGTACAGGTGGTGGCTGAGCTGGCCTCGGCCCCACCGGCTGTGGAGATACATATGCTGCCTGAGGCTCCTCCTCCCTATCTCGGGCTAGTTCTACGGCCCTGGCCTGCCTCAACCTCGGGGTCGGCGTCTACCCCAAGATGAGGCTTTGCCTGCAGACCTGGGTGCACCACCCCTGGTCGCGCCACCTCGCGAGCAGGCCATTTTGCGAAAGAATGAAACAAGTGAGATTTCCATCAACATCCTGTAGCTTCCCGAAGATAAGTTACGGACGTCTCCGCACCGATCTGCGGGACTCTACTAGACGTTAGCTCTATACAAGTGAGACCGATAAACCTGGGGCTCTGATACCAACTTGTCACGACCTAATTTCTCAAGTCATGATGGCACCTACTATAACCCACTAGCAGGTAAGCCAACCCGAACCCAGAACCTCAACCCTAATTAGTAGAATCTGACAGTACGGAGGCCGGACCTCGAACCGAATGTTCAACAGAAGTACCCTATCATAAGTAACAAGTATAAAAGGCCGGAACTCTAACCGGATGCTCTATATAAGCAATTGGGCAATAGAGCCGAAACTTTAACCAGATGCTTTATATAAGTATCTGGGCAATAGAGGCCGGAACTCTAACCGGATGCTCTATATAAGTATCTGGGCAATAGAGGTCGGAACTCTAACCGGATGCTCTATAAAAGTGCCACTGTAGCTGCTAAAAGAGTCCCAATCGATCTATTCTCATAAATGTCTGTGGATCACCGTCCACACCTAGCCAATCAATGAAAGTCCTTGGAACCGAATCGAAAATCAAAAATCAAATCGCGAAGCAGAACTAGTGTCGCCGACGCTCATAAAGCTGTAACATCGGGGAAATAAGGATAACTATCATCGGAGCAAACGTATCGCCTAACTAAGGCCAAACTATCAGGCTCAAGTCTGCTACACCATTCTATAGAGATCTAAGTCGGCCGAGGGACGTCGGGACAAAACTAAGGCCTATCGGATCCAAATCATGTATTTCTAAGGCAAGCCTTAGTCAAACCTAAACTAAGCCCCAAATGCTTCAACAAATAGTAAATTAAGCATGCAAGCATTCCACATAGCGAGGAGGGTCAATTAATAACACAAAGCATGCTCATAGTTACCCGATAATTCTCAAAATAGGCCGAAAACATGATTTCCAAACACCTATGCATGATTCAATCACTACCAACCCAAATCCCAACTAATCAACATGCATTCACACTCTTAAGCTCAATCTAAGAGAGGGAAACCGTAGCCTACCTGTAAGCCGATCACACGGGCTCCAAAATAACTTCTCCAGAGCATTTCCTTTCCGAACATCTTTGAAACACTGCCCCACTATCAAAAATAGAGTCACAACGTTATTACATTCATTTAGACACCAAAATCACAATAAATGGAGACAGACCAATTTCGGGGTTAAAACGGAAAAAGTGGGACTTGCGCTGGAAATTCCAAAATTAACCCCAAAAGTAGGTCCTAACCAGTTCCCCCAACTCATGTCCCAAAATGGGACATAATTCGGGGCTCGGGAACAGCACAATATCAATATGCAACTAAAACCCAAATTTTCTCAAAAACTAGAAATGGGACAGCAGTTGAATCAGTATATTTACCAGAAACTGGAGGTGTACAGTGAAATGCGACAACACCACGACGTTCTCCTAGAAAAACCACTCAAGATAGCCTCAAAAATCACTGAAATCAGACCTAGAATGGCTGAGAAAACAAGTCTCAAAATTTTCCAAAATTAAGCTCACAAAAAGGGTCGTGACAGCAGGTATTTTACAAAAATTACCTCAAACGGGGGCCCCAAATCACTATCCGAGCTCACCAACACGTTGTCCGCAAAAAATCTCACAACTTTGCCTTTTGAATCGCCCAAATCGGTTGGGAGATGAGAGAGTTATGAGGGTTTAAGTTTGGGGAAAAGTTGCTGGTTTGTTTCTGCATCTTATAGCAGATTTTCTGCACTTTTCCCAAAAACTAAAAACTCCGATGGGGTGCTCCGAACTCGTTTGGAACTCCGTGTACACAAACGAGATATGTAACCATACCAAATTCAACATTTTGGACTCAACGGTGCAGTCGAAATTCCCATCAGAGGTCATCTAAAAAAAATGGGTCCCACTTCCAAATTCCATTTAATGTCAAAAACTAAAAAAGAGCTCTGAAAAATATCAAAAACCTCGAGATACAAAAGAAAGGTCAATCTAGACCAAACTTGACATTCCGGAGCTAACCGCACTGACGAAATTTTCATCTGAGTGCGTTTTCCAAAAATGTTGACCAAAGTCAATCTTATGCCAAATTTCAAAGGCTAAAACACCTAATCGCACCGACTCACACTGAAAACCTCGAGAGTCATGCCAATCATGCTACTAGCCTAAAATGACCCTTCCGGAGCTGATGGAATCGTCAAAATTGGATTATGATGTCATCTTCTTGAACTTTTGAATGAAAATGTTCGTTTAAGGTTCATAAGCTCCAAAACACTAAAACTCACACCATAACCAAATGAACGACCAGGTGACCGAATTGTCAGTCCCAGCAAGTCATTTTTATGACTTGCGGTCGCTATAGAAATGCTTTTAACGACACACAGAATGCACGACACAGAAATGACCAGGAGGGTCATTACAATTCCTAACTTGATCACTTTGGAAAATGTTGTGTATTATGCATGATGAAAAAGAAATTAAAGAGGTTGTTTTCAGTCTTAGTGCTTTAAGTGTTGTAGGGCTACATGGATATGATGGAACATTCTTACAAAGCTACTGGGATATTATCAAAGAGGATATCATTGCCTATGTTCAAGACTTAATAGAACGAAAAAACTGACCAGGTACTTCTTGCACACTTGCCTAGTGTTAATTTCTAAAATTGACACCTCTAGTTGCTTTGGTGAGTTCAGGCCCATAAGTCTTTCAAACTTTACTAACAAAATTGTTTTCAAAATATATTCCTTGGGATTAAATCCTATGTTGAAATATCTAGTCTCTCCCAAACAACGCGGTTTTGTAAAAGAGTGACTAATCACAGAGAATATTCTTTTAGCTCAGGAAATTATTTAGAATATTTCTAAGACTAACAAGGGTGGCAATGTTGTTTTGAAACTTGATATTGCCAAAGCATATGACATAATGTATTGGCAGTTTGTGATATCGGTTCTTGACAAAGTTTACATGATCTTTAATCTTATCTCTGAAAATTTGTACTCTATGGCTATTAATGGCACTAGATATGATTTTTACTCTTCTTCTCAAGGTTTAAGACAGGGTGATCGTCTTTCCCCCTCTCTTTTTATTTTGGTTGTAAAGGTCCTCTCTAGATCTTTAAATGATCTGAACGATCATAATAGGTTCATCCCCTTTTCCATGCCTCCTAATTGTCCTAATATAAATCACTTGGATTATGCTGATGACATTTTTATTTTTAGTAGTGGCAATACTCCTTCTATAAGACTCATCATGAACTGGATCAAAGTATATGAGTCAAGTTCTGGTCAGCTAGTTAATAGAGATAAAAGCTTATTTTTACCTGCTCCTAAAACTTCAGCTCCAAGGATTAATAGGTTAAGGAGATAAACCAATTCATGGAAAAAACTTTTCTTCTACTTATCTTGGTTTTCCCTTGTATGTTTGTAGTTTCTTATCATGGGTGGGTGTGTGTGGGGGGGGGGGGGCTCATTGTTTATATCAAGAGTGTTCTCCAATCACTTCCTATTTATATTCTCTCTGCTTTGACCCCGCTCAAAGGTACTATTAAGTTAATTGAGAAGCATTTAGTTGATTATTTTTTTGGGGGTAGTAGCCAAGGTTGTAATAACTTTTGGAGTTCTTGGTTAAATTTATGTGTTCCATATGAAGATGGGGGTATTGGTATCAAAAGTATGAATGACTTTAGCAATACTTTAGCAATGAAGAGATGTGGAGGTTGAGAACCTCAAATTCTCTTTGGGCCTCATTTGCCAAATAGAAGTATTGCAGTAGAGCTCATCTGGTAGGTAAAAAATGGGCTTCAAGTAATTCTCATGCCTGGAAACAAATGCTTAAAGTTAGAGAAGACGCAGAAAAAACATATGATTTTCCAGGTTAATTCAGGTACTAGCTCTTCTTGGGGACAATTGGATCGGTAAGGGCCCTTTAGCCTATCAAGCCCCCGATTCACCCAAAAGCTCAAAATTGTAAGTCAAGGTGTTCATCAACAACAAACTTGGAATGATTTTGCCAAGCCATATTTGCACTTATATCTGTACATAGAGATTGACAACCCAAGAAGGTGGATCAAGTTTTTTGGGATCTTACGGACAGTGGTAAATTCTCTAACAATATTGTTTCAAATTTGGTAAGAACAAAACAATCTAATCAACCTCTTATCAATAAGGTATGGCATTGTTCTACATAGCTTGGTCCCAAGATATTTTGTCCATTTGATAATAGTCTCTTCTCCGAAGACAAATCCAAGATTTTTGAATTCTGAAAATTTATAAGCTTACAAAGAAGAAGCCATCTTTAAGGAAGAACACTGCTCATATTCAACAAGGGACCTGATGGAGTACAAAAGTGTCTTTGTTGTATTTTGAGAATGGTGTCTTGTGTTCTTATATTGTGAATCTACTCCTAAGTTATAAAGGATAGTAGATTGGTGCTTTTCTAAGTTTTTAGGTTGAGTCAGATAACTAGAGTTAGATGAATCATCTAAGTTTTAGTCAAGCCTCTTTACATCATTATTTTTATGTTCTCTTGGGTAGAGTTGCCTAGGAGTGTCAACTAGAGTTAGTTGATGTGTTGGTGCAGCAGAGTTACTGCTTGCTTAGCTCTTATCTTTGAGATCTGAGATGGTGCCTAGAGTTAGCCTAGTTGGATTCTTAAAGTCAAGATCAGCTAGAGTTAGTTTGTTTAGTGGTAATATAGTTATTGCTTAGTTTCCTTTGTAGTAGAGTTGCTATAGCAAGGGGGAAGGGATTAAAGAATCTTAATTCCTAGGTTGCGAGAATTTGTAATCGGAAACTTTGCTCTGTTTGAGTGAAATGGAGTTTGGGTTGAAATCTTGTGAGTACAGGTCGTGGTTTTAACCTCCATTGAGCAAGAGGATTTTCATATAAAATTCTTATGCTTGATTAACTTTGAGTTATTTATTTTCCGCACTATTATTTTGACGGGGGACCTGGTCCAGTAATCACTAGTGGACGCATACATTGTAACATGCACAATGACAACACCAGTGAGTCTTTTAAATTATTTCACTTGACTGCTAGCTAATACTATAAATCAAATTAAGCAAGAAATCTTACCAAAAACTCTCTACAAAGGCATTAGACACATTAGGACCCCCATTGTTGAAGGCTACACCAGATTCTCCAACCCAATGACCATTCCTTTCAATGGTTTGAGTAGGACTGCAGTACTTGTCGATTCGGATTCAATTAACATTAATTAATTTATCAATTCCAAAATCAGATAATACAAGTCAATTGACTACCTTGGGATTCAAATGTACATAGATTCTCTCACAGGGGAAAAAAGATATCAGTACCAAACTTCACTTAAAATAAAAATGCATGAAACTTACACTCCAGAGGAATTTGTTGTTTTTCCAGACACCGCATAACTAAAAAATAGGACCTACATAGGTAATTTTCTTGTAACTTAGTGTTGTTCAAAAATCGTCACAACTGCTCAAATCATATACATTCTCTAATGAGATTATGCACAATTCATGTTGTGTAATGTTCTACCTGCAAGAGCAAAACACTTCTTACCAAAAGTTTCTTTAATTCTATATCTTGGATCCGAGATGTTTGGTAAATGATAGGAAGAAATCTTAACCATCACACACACTTTCAAAGGTAAAACCTTGAGAGAGTGTTACATGGGAGAATAGAATAACTTATAATTTTAGGTAAGAAGAAGCAACAGACCAGCCTGACTTTATTGGTCCAAGCATCCTAGTACTTCATGATATATTGATGGCATAGCTTAGCGATCAGATTCTTCCATCATAGAATAATACATACACAAATATCATCATATATCAATTAGCATAACGTTACGCAAACCTATCTATACAACGTGTGGTTTCAAACAACAATTCAAAATCAGAGCAAACCATACTAGGCTTCTCATCCAGTAAACCTCCTCCAACAGGCTCACTGCCTTACACAACAAAAAGTGAAACTGATATATCAACTAACCTCCAAAAAGAAATATAATCTACCACAGATGACTAGAACACTCCATCAAGACTACTAGAGATGAGAAAGAAGCATATTCCAATAGTCCTGCAAAGTGATACAAAGCGCAGATCGTTCTGTAACTAACTATTAAAAAAATGTCATGGATAGTTACAGAGACACCCTTAAGAGCAGAGGCGTATCCAAGGGGGGTCACGGGGTTTACATACTCATGCTATCCTCCCGAGATCATATATAGTAGTGTTATATTTTTTTAAAATATTGAAAAAACCACACTCAGAGTATTATATAATGTGATGATGACTGGGTGCACCTCTCTACGTGAAATTAGAAATTTGAATTTTATATTTATCTTGTTTTATTTTTATTTCTAAAATTAGATAGCACCTTTCTAAATGGTTATTGATAGCACTTTTGACATATTAATTAATTTTGGGCCTATAATATTAAAATTTTAACGATTTTAAGTAGTAATAAGAACCTAAATGTGGAACCAATCAAATATATATCTTGGATCAACCTTTTTGTGATAATCGACCCATCATCTCGAAATCATGGGTATCATCAGGCACTACTTGGCAAAATATTTATCTAAAAACAATATATATATATCCAAAAAGTCAATAAAGGTTGGAAAACAATACAGAGTAAATATTATTTAGGACAGGAAGTGAAGACTACTCTTGATACTATCAGGTTCTCATACTGAAACCCACTTACAAGCTAAATTGCAACAAAAGGCTAACACAATAGAGCTTGTACAAATGGTATACACCACTTGCCATGGAAGCTGCATTATTCCAAATGAAAGCCACCAACTACATGAGAAAAAGAACAAAGTAGTCTAAAAAAACAAGAAAAATTGTTGCAGCAACATTTATCCTGATATATGCGAGAAAGAGAGAACACAACGAGATTCTTATGTTCGATCACAAATGAACAAGTATATAAATGTTGTTTGCGAGTCAAAATTCAGGCATATTAGTCATCTTAGTAGGCTTGTTCTAATTAAAATTAATCGTCATTTACCTTCCATAATCCCTTAGATATAACTAAACATGGTGCATTTCCATCTCTAGCTCAACAAACAATGTAAACATAACAATAGTTGAATATTATCGAAATCGTTGAGAATAAGGAGGAAATGCAATTACCACATACAATTCTTGCTCTTGCATTCTTGGTTGTATTACTAAGTTCATGTCCATTTGTAAAGGACGGTTGGTAGGATCATGGTGCAACATAAAATAGGAATGAAATTATAGACGAATTGGCTACAAAAAACACAATGAAAGAAGTAAAAATGGGAATAACATTGAAAAAAAAAACTCACTTTTGTTTGCTCTAAAATCATCATCTAAATTTCCAGAGTATACAGAATCGTCAAACTCATATCATAATTACCACAAATGTACGTAATATCGCATATTTGAAACTCTCTCACCGCGTGGAAGTTTCGAGAACCACAAAATTAGAGCAAATTAGGACATGATCCTTTCTTCTTCGCTTGTTTTCCTCTTTCATAGTTGATACTCACCATTATCGCCATGTAAGTTTGCATCAATTCTAATAGAAATAGTACTGTTGATTACCTTGTCTTCTATTTCACATTAAAGTATACGTTATATCATATAACTAGTTTTTTGACACGTTTGTTGCATGTGAATACCAATTTAGAAAATATATGTTATAGTAAATAGTATTGCTTATTTAAGAAAATATTTGAATAATCAACTTAGCACAAAATAATATTGCAGATTCTTTTGTGAATGTTCAATGTGGATCGTCCTATATATATATATCTTATTCACACGAATCTATGAAGATGGTCAATGAAAAACTTCATTAGTTAAATGCAATATATTTATTTATTTCAATTTGATGAGATTCAATCATGTAATCAGTCGAATTCACTAATATTACTTGACGATATTTGTTGTGTATTTTTCTTGTCATCTAACCAAATGTGGTTTGCATGTGCATTCTACGTTAAACTATTTAGATGTCATTTGAACATGTGAAAGAACAACTACATGTTATCTTTTAGAAATATTTTTTGTATATTAATTTTTATTTTGATAAGTTATAACATAATAAATGATGTTCTTGTTGTTGGCTCTCATATTTGACTTCTCGATTGACTGTGTACAGAAATTATAGATAGTTATTTGACTGTTCATAGTTAACTGAGAAAGGTTTCCTTTTTTTTTACTGGAAAAACTAAAAATTAAAATTAAAGAATATATTCTATCTGTGAAATCATATATATAATCACTTGTTCATCTTACACCCAACAAAGATATAATTCATATACTTGTAAACGACTTTCAATTTATTCAACCTGATTCACCAATTGAAAAATACAACACCGTGTTATCACATATATAGAGGAGATATAATAATATGAAAAATTATTGGTCAAAAGTTAATATAAGGAAAGATGAAAGATAATAATAACAATTAATGTAATTACTACGGAATTCATAATATTATAAGTAAGAATGTAAAATATTGTGAACAATGTTTGCAATAATTGATAATAACTAAGAGAATTTATAATGTTATAACTAAATAATTAATGCGCATGAGCTGAATTTCTAATAAATTTTATACTTACATAAATAAATAGTACTTTTAATTAATGTTTCTATTTTTTTTATATAGTTATTAGATTTTAATTTAGTGTAGGGACAAAATATAAATGTTTATTCCATATTACTGAATATAAAATTTAATTTGTAAATGATAAATTTTAGATGATTCATATATATTCATATATTTTTCACATTTGTTGTGAGTTTTTTTTTAAAAAATAATATACTATGAAGTTAGAAGATCTTATTAACTTGAAAATACATTTGTGACATATATAATACAGAAAATAGCCAAAAAGTCCCTCTAAACTATTACCCAATTCCCAACTACACACGTATTCATCACGGAAGTCCTATTACCCCCTTCAACAATTTTAAAGTGGAATCATTTGCTCCCTAAATGCTGAGGTGGCAAAGAAAGTGTAGTTCACTCTCTTTGAGAGAGTGAGAGGTAAAAATAGTAATTAAAACTTTAATTTGAAAATTGTATTTTTATTTTATATTGATTTTCTATTTTCTTTCCTTTTTTGTTTTATTTTTTAAAAAACAAATTTAAGTTTCCTTTCGGTTTTTGTTTTATTTTTTCTTTTACCTTTTTTCTCTTTTTGTTTTCTCTTCACCGGAGCAACACCGGCGGTAACTCAGCTCCACCACCAAGTCACCGCCCTCGTCAGCTTCCCACCATTAATCTGATTTTCATCCTCAAATCACAATCTTTTCACGTTAGATCAATTTTTCATTAGTGTGAAAATTGACAATAGCTTAAAATCGAAATTCAAGAGGATCAAATTTTTGTGTCATTAAAGAAGAAATTTAGGAACCCTTGAGTGAAATTTATAAGTTTCCTTAGTTGTATTATTATGACCCAACCACCGTACATAATTATCACGACATCAATCGCCATCTACCTCCATCGTGAACCGCCGTGTTCATTTTTAAAGTTACTAAGCTCTCAATAATTTCAACCAAAATTCAAAATTCACTTTGAAAATCAAGCTTTGAAGTCTCCAAATATTGAACACTATCTCTCTTTTTTGTGTTCATCACTAATTTTCCATGCAACTCATTCATGCATATCCTACCAAATAACATTAAAGGGTAAATCTTTTTATCATTAATCGATCCTTTTTAAATTCTTTTGTTTTTTTAAACAAGAATCATGATGAATTTTCAGTTGATGTTAAGAAGGTTTATGAAGAAAATTTCACTCAATGATTTCTAAATTTAAGCTTGCTTTGCTAATTTGAAAAATCATTTAGTCAAAGTAAAGAAAAAAAGGAGCAAGAAAGGAAAAAGAAGAGAAAAGAAGGATAATATAAAAGGAAAAGTAGAGTAAAGGAAAAAATAATATTTTTTAATTTTTTAAAAAGGTAAATTACGTGGCAAGCGCGTGTCACTTACTTTTTGATACAAATCTAGGTGTGAGTTTTTAAGGGGGTATATATTATACTTTTAAAATGTCCAGGTGGGTAATAGGACCCCCGTGAAGTATAAGTGTGTAGTTGAGAATTCGACAATAAATTAGGGGGGCTTTTGGCTGTTTTCTATCTATAATACTTTAATATAAATACAAATACCTATCCAAATATAAATATATATTTGCATTACTGAAAATATTTATCTCATAAAAATTAGCTATTAAATAAATAAGAAAAAATAAACTAAGACAAACATCAATTGGTGTTATCATATGAATAAAAGGGCGATGTTTTTATAGTAATAACAGTTTTGAAGCAAATTTCCTGACAATCTAAATGACATAAGTAGCATTGATAAATAAAGTCATTCTTTTGTTTTGAGCATAAAAAAAACAAATTGTGAAAATTCTCTAAATTTTGGAAAAAGATATTCATAAACATATATCTACATCACAAGAGAAATTGTTAACAAAAATAAATGAATTTAGACTACATCATGTTAACTTTATATATTAGAACATTACATATTAATGTATATATTAAGTAAAAAAATAATTATCATATCATCAAAATTATTTTCATCAAGTACTCAAGGTTATGGAATATACCCTCTTAGGATAAAATATTTGCTTCGTCAGTATAATGGTACCTCGTATTCTGCTAAATTTCAAACTCACTCAACGATAATAAATCACACAAAAACTTTTAAATTGCAAGAAAAAGAAGAGTAGAAGATTAAAAAAATTGTGGTTGAAAATGAGAGGAAGTCCCTCTATTTATAGTCAACAAAGGGTAGTATGAACAATTGTTTTTGCGTCTTATCTGAAAAGTCATGACATTTCCGAGAAGTCACAACCCTTTGGCAAAGACACAACTTATTGAAAAAGTCACAACTCTTTGGAAAATTCATAACTCATCGAAAAGTCACAACCCTTTGAATAAAGACACAACTTATCAAAAAAGTTACAACCTAAGTTAGGGATATTAAAGTAATTTAACATTCAAGTTAGGAGTTTATGCTTTTAAGTTATTAAAATTAAAATTAAAAATAAAATAAAATAAAATATTAATATAATATTAATATTAATATATAGAAGATATAGATATATAGAGATAGATAGATAAATATAGATAATGATAATATTGCTACCTTTCCAATTTTAACTTTTTCGTAACAATTATTTATACTCTTTTTATGATAAAATATATATATATATATATATATTTGGACTGATTTGCTCTCCTTAAGATTATGATATTTTGAAGAATTATTTTATCAATATCTCTTTTGAAACTATAAACCAAAAATAAGATATATATTTTGAATATGCCAGAGAGCTCTCGTCTTCTTTGTAGGGTTCTCCTCTCTTATTCCTCTTCAATCCTCACCAATCTTCCCATCATATTTTCTAGCAAAAAGCAATCAATTATTTTCTCCTATTCCTCTTCGGCCTTTTCTAGTCTTCTCATCATAATTTTGTATAAAAATTGATCATTTTCACTATGTTTCTTCAACATATGAAGGCATTTTGTTTTATAAAGGTGTTATTCGACTTAGCTTGTACGCTTCTTGATTATTCCACCAAGTATTCATTGTCTCTCACAAGCAAAGCTATCAAGTAACTCTATACACTGACAAATGGAAACGATATGTTGTGATGGTATAAAGAGCTTGCTTATGATCCTTATGAAATCATCTGAGACTACCTAGCTATTAGCATTTGATGAAGAGGAGCTTAACTAGTTATGTGTACAAAATTGAATAAAAAATCGAACTAAATTGAAAATCGAGTCAAATCGGAAAAAACATTCGACTAATAGTTTTGTTTAACTTGGTTGGTATTGGAAAAGAACACTCGATTATATTTGGATTGGTTTGATTTTAACTAAAAAAAATCAACCCGAACAAAACCAACCCGACATTATATATTTTATTTTTAAAATTTACTTTATACATAAAACTACTTACTTTGATGTAATTTCTAAATATTACTTATTACTTTTCATAATTTTTATCTTTTAACATACTTTTTCAAGTCTTTTGAGATTTCGAATTTTGAATAATGCAATGAAGGTTATAGTTCATAGATATTAGTGACTCTAATAAAGTTCAATTAAAAATAAAATCATACTAATGCTAACAAAAAAAATTAATTCAACACTAAGAATGACAATAATGTTGAATATTTGTTCGTTTGTTTTACATTGGTTTAGACATTTAAAATACATAACCTAATTTTTTAATGTTTAATGTAATTAATACATAGTAGACTTATTTTAGCATGATTTAGTACTTTTAAATTATGATCATTTTCGTTGTAACTTATCAATTTGCGATATTTATTTTATACGATTTCTTTATTATTTTTTATTGAATATTTTAGTGTCATCACTTATATCATAATTTGTGTTATTTTCTTAAGAAACGCCTTAGATAGTTGTATTTTGATTGGACTAAAGAAACATTTGGAGCACAAGTTAATTATCTGTTTGTGTGAATACTTTACCGAAAAATCCAAAAACCCAAAAAAAAATTCAAAAATTATTAGTTTGGTTTGATTTAAAATTTTAAAAATTCAACACAAATAGTTTAGTTTGATATTTGAAAAATTCGAACCAACCCGAGATTGAAAAACCCCGAGTTTTATTAGTTTGATTTGATTTATAAATTTTAAAAATTGACACAAATAATTTGATTTGATATTTAAAAAACTAAAACAAATCCAGTCATGTACGCTCATATTCTTGATATATAATTGATCCAAACAAATCTAGATAGACAAACTTAAACATCTATAATGATGCACTAAGTGTATAACCGGACAATATGGCTGCGCTAAAACCTGCACATATCTATCGTTCCATAAATTAGTATTGCACCTGAGTGGCAAACTTTTCTGAAATTTCAGCCCAACAGAAAAAAAGTGTACTGCTTAGTTTCTGTTACTTACCGTTAGTGGTTGCAAATGGGTGGGTTGGATAAAATTTGGGCGGGTTAAAAATGGGTCAATATAAAATGGATAATAATTAAATTTGTCCAATCTCATATGGGTAAAAATGGGTTGGATAAAATACAAGTTTACTCATATTTGCATAAAGACACCTTAACTTTGGAAGTGTCTTGTCACCTCACAGAACTATTTAATATCTTTGTAATGAGCCATTTTGACCCATTTCCTCGTCTGGGTTGTTACGNCGCGCGTGAGGCAGTGTTTTCACTGCCATTAACCAACTATAAAGTGTCACGTGTTGTTTTATTTCTTTATTATTAATTATTTAATTAATTTAAATAACATCATCTTCCCCAAATTTAAAGAGAAAAGAGCCGTTGGTAGCCCTAAAATCGATTTCAACTTTTTTTCCAAAGCAAGCTCAACGTTGGTGCTCTCTCTTTGACGAATTTATTGTTTACCCCAAGTCTAATAAGGTAGGAATTTGTTTTATCTTTTAATTTCCAGAAGAAAACGTTAATAATTTGAAGTTTTTTATGGTTTAATTTCTTCTTAATTTTGTGATTAGATTTGACCGAAAATGGAAAATGCAATGTTGAATCGTATTTGTAATGATGAGAACGATCCGATGTCACGAGTGAAATTGCGATGCAAACATGGTAACTTACTTTCAATGCAAACTTCATGGTCGGAGCACAATTTAGCTCAAAGATTTCGGTCTTGTCCACACTATCGTGTATGTTTCCTAATTCTTTTCTGGAGATCTTTTATTTATGCATTTTTCTTTAATTTGTGTTTTTACGTATTTTAGGAGGATGCGTGCAACTTCTTTAGATGGAGGGATCGTGAAGATGTTGATATACGATCCGAATACGTTATTCTAAGATTGGCAAAGAGAATTAAGGAGTTGGAAAAAGCATTGGCACGTTATGAAAGTCGTGTTGAAAGTAACCAAGTCATGATGAAGGAGAAGAAGAAGAACAAATGTTGTAACTTGAAGCTAATTGTCTTGATCATTATTGTGTGTTTTCTATTTTTAAGCCTAACTAAGAATGTGAAAGATGGAAGTTGTAGGTGTGCAGCCAAAATTGCCATAGACATGTTTAGTTACTTTCAAGTTTTTGAAGCTGTAGGTGTGTGTAACTTGAAGCTAATTGTCTTGATCTTGCTTTGTCGAATGCTCAAGTTTTTGTTGGTCTTTGTTGTCGAAATAGTTATGATTTGAACAAGTTGTTAATGTATTTGGTTGTCTATATTATTGTGGTAACCATTTGAGAAACTTCAAAAATATGTTCAACTACAAATAAATGAGAAGAATATAGCTAAAAGCAACAAAAACACTGACAAAAAAGAGGACTTCATTCCAACATAATCATTCAATTTGACGTGTATTGCTATCAAGTTGTTCTTGTTTTGTACACGCTAAATTGAGTTTGATTCCAACCAAAAACAACACAAAAATATACATAATTAAAATTTGTTTGTCAAAATGAACAAGACAACATCAAAATGCCCTACTTCCATGGCACATAAGTCATCCTACTTGAACTTGTTTGGCTTTGGCTATTAGTAGTAGCAGTAGCTGCAGACCTAGTTTGGATAACCTTTTCAGCCCTCATTCTTTCTAGGTTGGTACTGGTAATAGTTGTCTTCCCCTTCCATTTGAATCCACGTACTGGTGTGTAGCCAATATCACCAATAACAACATCAGCCCTCTTTGTCACTCTTGTACTAGTATTTATGGCTCTTCTACTTGGCAATCCAGGTTGCTTAGTCAAATAAATACATATTCAAATCAAAAGACATTTAGGCTTGCATTGAAAGTTGTAAACTTACATTGATAGTTGTAAACTTACATTGAGAGTTGTAAATCCATCTTCAGCTTGGTATATGCCAACACCTACCATTCTTGGCCTTTTAAAAGCTCTTGTTTGTCCTCTACTTGTGTCCTCATGTTCAACTAGTCTCTTCCCTCTTGCTTCAGAACTATTTTGACTATGTTGAGGCATTCATCTTTGTCTACATAGTCCTTCATTCACATTTCTTTCTTGAGGCATTCATCTTCCTGTACATGTTCCTACTCTTTTACCTCTACCTCTACCTCTACCTCTACCTCTACCATTAAAAGTCTGTAATTTGAAACTCAAATATTAAAGCATATCTATATTGTCTATAGAACTTGAAACTCTTTTTGTGCCTCTTCCTCTACCACGTTCATTATTTGTGGTGGCCTGATTTTCACACATCAGTGCATGCAATTACAACTAAATCTTGTACAAATGAATATATATATATATATATACATGTGAAGAAGCTCCAGGTGATTGAGTTGAACTATTGATCTACCTCTTGCTCTGCCTCCTACTGCTCTTTTGGTAGCATGTATATTGATATATAAATACATATACATGTACATATAACTTACATTTGAAAGTAACAAATAAAAGTATGTGTCTGAGAAGATGGTTCAGCTGACTGACTTAGACCAGTACCTCTTGCTTGAGAAGATGGTTCAGCTGATTGACTTGGACCAACTTGATTTCTTGTAGGACAACCTCTTTTATTGTGTCCTTGTGTACCACATTTGCTATAAGTCATAACAGCACTCCTTTTGCTAAGCTTTTCAATTTTTTTTCTTTCATTTGCTTCCTTTATTCTCACCTTACTTGGTCTTCCAGGCATCTTCTTGATCTTTGGTGGCTTTATAATTGAATTATTTGATGTTGGCCACATTTTCATGTTATTCATTGGCTGAATAAAATGGGCATATGTGCTGAGGTAGGTCTCCTTGCTATAACAACTAGCCACATAATTGATTGGTTCCAACTCCTTGTAATGAAAGGCAACAACACTATGAGGACAAGGAATGCCCCTGAGCTTCCAAGATCTAGAACTACAACTCATACTAACAATGTCCACAATATGTGTAAATCCATAGTGTTTAATCTCAAAACCTCTTTCTCCATTCCAAGTTAGTTACATTGCATAGACTTTTCAATATTTTCTTGCAAAATCTTCAAAGACATAGGAGATATATTAGTGATCCAAGTGTTTGAGAACTCTCTCAAATCACCAATTCTTTTCATCATCTTCACCCTTATCTCCTGAAGCATTGTGATGATTGTTTTATACCTTGCAGGCAGTATCCAAGCATTAAAGCTTTCTGCCATATTGTTGTCCACAACATCACATTTGCTATAGTCCTGAAAATACCTCTTGCACCATGTATCCAAGTTGTACCATAAAAGATCATCCAAACAATCTTTTCCTAATTTCTTCATTGCCTGTATATTATCCTTCAACTCAGCTTCAAATGTGGATTTAGCAATCTTCCAAAATACTCTTCTTCATTCAATTCTTTTACATCTTTTACATCAATTTGCAAGAACATGTCTTGCACATTTTATGTGTTCAACTAGTGGCAATACCTCCTGAACAACAATTTCTAGTCCCTAACAAAGCAACATAACAGAAACATAATTAAAATGCAAAATTAAAAACATAAAAAAAAACACAATCAAACAATAAGACAATAAAGATCTTACCTTTTCCATATCAATAATGATAGATAATTGATGCCCTTCTCCAAGATCAAGATCATTCCTTACTAGTTCAAGAAATCATGTCCATGTAAACTGATTCTCAACCTCAACAATTGCCCAAGCAATAGGCATCATTTGGTTGTTTCCATCCCCACAAACTGTCACTAACAACTGGCCTTTACACACACCTTTGAGAAAACACCAATCAAAACCAATCAACTTCCTAGCACCTCAAAAAATGCTTTCTTTAAAGCATTGAAGCAAACATAAATCCTTGAAAAAATTTCTTCCCAGTTCCATCTTCTTCTCCAACCTTCACTACACAAGTACTACATGGATTACTCCTTAAAATCTCATCTTTATAATCAAAGATCTTACCGTACTGCACAATGTGATCACCCATGATCTCTTGTAACACTCTAGTCCTAGCTCTTCTCACTATTGTCCTACCAACATGGATATCCAACTCTTTTCTAATAATGTCCTGCAACAACACAATGCTGATGTTTGGCTGTTGAGTTATTCTTTCTTTGTATTTGGTGGCCAAAAACTTTGAGTTGCAAAGATAGTTATGAGTTGATGTCAGACATTTATGGACAGGGTTGTATCTTTTAACTATGAAATCTCCACCAGTCTTATTCTTACTTGCACATAACAACCAAGGACAAGTCTTTTTGCAACATCTCACTCTAACTCTGCCAGGCACATTCACATATTTTTCAATTTGAATATGTTCTTGAACTGCATATCTTGTCATTGTCACTCTAAATTCATCAACACTTCTGAAAACTAGTCCTAATTCCCAACAACCTTCTCAGAAGTTTCATCAAACACAACTCTATTTGGGGTTTTCTTCCTTCTAATAGGTTTATGCACCACTTGATCAACCTCTTCACCAGGATCAGATGAAGGTACACAGGAAGGAGGAGGCACAGTAGAAGGAGAGGGTGGAGGCACAGTGGAAGAAGGAGATGGTGGAGGCACAGTAGAAGAAGGAGATAGTGGAGGCACAGTAGTAGGAGGATCTTCAAATCGAGTGCTGGAAGTTTCAGAAGGACCAGTTTTAGGGTTGGAAGGAAAAGTAGAAGTAAGAGGCTGATTATTAGGGTTAGAAGTTTCGTTAAAAGATTCCTCGCCTACCCCACTATCACTCACATTGGGGACAAACTCCAATTCAAGTGGGGCCTGATTAGCTTCACTAACCCCATGAAAAACATACACCTCAACTGTATCACCATCATCGATCATATTGAAAAGGTCAAAGATAACCTTATCATTATCAACAAGAACCAATAACTCATCCCACTTAATGAAAAACTCACAATCTATTGTATATCCTAGTTCCTTTATGTAGTCTCTCAATTCAAAATAAGTCATCCTATCAACATCTACATCTAGGAATTCTGTCACATGCCCCTCAATATATTTAGGTGGGGGATCAAATTCTATTAATACCCCCATGATACCATCTTAAAGTTATCAAAGTAAACGCCATCCTGAAAAGGCATGTAAAAAAGACAAACACAATTCAACACACGTTTCAAAAACAAACTCTAACAAGCTGTACACGACAAACATAATCACTAACAAATAACAGTAGCAGAAACACTAACTAACAAGAGTAGAAAAAGCACTAACAGTAGCAATAGCACTAACATTTAGCCCCATCACTAACAGAACAAAAGACTTGTAAACAAGTTGATAATGTACAAATTGAAGTCTACAAATGTATAAGAGACGAATAATAAGATTCAAACTAAGTGGATAACATCAAACCCTAACCTAAAACACAATCACTAAGAGTCGCACTAAGTCGATAACACAAAATCCTAATCACTAACAGTTGCACTAAGTTGATAACACAAAACCCTAACAGTAGCAATTACTCAATAACACAACGAAAAACTATAAAATCCTAACAATGGCAACTATAATAGGTCGATTCCAACACTCTTTACACTATAATAATCCCTAAAATCACAATAATCTAAAAAAGGAAGATCTTTATCATATGATGTAGAGCCCTAACCTTTTAGACCTTCAATTCCTTGTCCCTCCAAGAATCTTCACCAAGAAACATCAACAACGAGATTATCAACACCAAGATATCGAGAAGACTTTTCTATTCTTTGAGATTTTAGGGGAAGTTGTGAAATCAGAAAAGAAAAGGAGAAGACGACTTTTCTTGAAAGAATAGGATCGGGCCGGGTTGAATTCTATCACATGAGGGAGCATCACGCACGACAATACAGACAAGGGAATGGGTCAAAATGGCCCATTTACAAAAATATTAAATAGTTCTGTGGGGTCATAGGATACTTCCAAAGTTAAGGCATTTTTATACAAATACACGACTTTAATGGTGACTTGATGTCTTTTCTCATAGACAAAACTTAAACTTCTATAATGATGCACTAAGCGTATAACCAGACAATATGGATGCACTAAAAATTGAACATATCTATCGTTCCATAAATTAGTATTGCACCTGAGTGGCAAATTTTTCTGAAAGTTTAGCCCAACAGAAAAAATGTGTACTGCTTAGTTTTTGTTACTTACGGTTAGTGGTGGCAAATGGGTGGGTTGGGTAAAATTTGGGCGGGTTGAAAATGGGTCAATATAAAATGGATAATAATTCAATCCATTCATATCTAATATGGGTAAAAATGGGTTGGATAACAAATGGATTGGGTAAAATACAAGTGTATTCATATTTATTCATATTTCCATGAACAAATAGTACTTTATTTTATAATTAAACATGGATAAAATGTTTTAGATTTTTTCTAAGATGAAAAATGTTGAAAATACTTTATTTAGTTTTATTGTATTATCAAACTAAAAAAAAATCCCTATAAATTTTTAATATAAAATAAATTTATGTAATTACAAGGAAAAATTATTTTCAATTTCAAAGTAAATGAATATTTACATCTTAGGAGTAAAAAGTGCTTGAGGAACTTTACGCAATATCAATACTAATACATGATTCGCTAACTTTGCACTATTATTTGTTATCCAATATAAAATTAAAGGGAAAATGCATATGTACCCCTCCAACCTATGCCCGAAATCCAAGAGAAAAACATATACTATACTAAGGTCCTATTACCCCCCCTCCCCTCGAACTTATTTTATAAATGATTTTCTATCCCTTTTCGGCCTACGTGGCACTATCAACCAAAAAAAATTGTCATATGGAGTTACTTGGTCGTTGTATGATGAACTAGTGGTATGATAGTATTTGTAAAAATAATTGATAGAATTGATGAAGATTATTGTATTAGACCATAATTTTGTACTTAGACATGTTGTAGGACTATACATTAGTGTTACATGTTGAATTAGGTGACAATTTAATTGAATTAACCCCAAAAAGACCATTTTATGATATACATATGTTGCCACATATGACATGTCTGTTGCAATTTTTCCAACAGAACGTGCATATGTTGCCACATATGTCACTTCAAGAATGGGTTAATCGATAAATTGAGCGATTTAGCAATGGAAAAAAATCAAATTGGACCAATTTTAGTACTTTGAACCATAATTAAGCAAAAAAAATATGATATAACACTTGAAACAATGATTTACAAGGGCTTTATATAACTATTTGTATGATGAACTAGTGGTATGATAGTCTTTGTAAAAATAATTGATATAATTGATGAATGTTGTTGTATTAGACTATAATTTTGTATTTAGACATGTTGTAGGACTATATATTAGTGTTACATGTTGAATAAGATGACAATTTAATTGAATTAACCTCCAAAAGAACATTTTATGATATACATATGTTGCCACATATGACATGTCCGTTGCAATTTTTCCAACAGAATGTGCATATGTTGCCACATATGTCACTTCAAGGATGAGTTAATCGATAAATTGAGCGATTTAGCAATGGAAAAATGTCAATTTTTTTTAAATTAAACATTTTATAAAGAACAAATTCAAAAATCAGTATAAAACACAAAATGGTCACCTTTTTTTCCATGAGTTTGCAAGAAATGTATATATGTTGCCACACATGAAAATTTAATTAATACATAAATTTAACTACTTCATCTATTTCTACATCACAACTACATAATTCACAACGAAAGTGATAGAATTGATGAACAGTGCAACAAATTGGTCTTGCTCCCAACAAATGAGGTTCTGGCACCCTTCCAAATAAAATCATCATACAAAATATTTCTTTCGATAGTCATCCATACCGACCCTCCTTGTTTCTTACCATCCTTCCAATGCCAAATGTATCGATTTTTCTTCTCGACCCATTCACCATGACAATCAATACCTACAAATAATCCCTCCATTTATTGTACTTGAAGAAATTAATTAAAAAAATAATTCGTAGTAATGAAGAAATGTGTAAGTCATATGTTGCTACATATGATTATTTTGTGGCAAGATGTAAGTCATATATTGCAACATATAACTGTTATGTTGTGACAAATAAATCACATGTGACAACATGTGTAAGTCATATGTTGCTACATATGACTATTATGTGGCGAGATGTAAGTCATATATGTTGCTACATATAACTGTTATGTTGTGACAAATAAATCACATGTGGCAACATGTGTAAGTTATATGTCACAACATATGACTATTATGTTGCGAAATGTAAGTCATATGTTGCTACGCGTGGCAACGGGATCGGAACCGGGACTATCGGACCGGGACAGATCGGAACCGGCCACCACGGGCCGGAACCGTACCGGAACCGGGACGGACCCGAATTGGTAATTCCGGGAAAGAATATCAATACTCGTCCCGGACTGGTAACAGACCGGGATCGGACCGGACCAAACCAGAAATCGGGTCCCAACGGCTACATTTAAAAAAATAAAATTATTAAAATTAAAAAATTAGGAACATTACTCGAAAAATATTAAAACTTTTATAATTTTAAAGTTAAAAATTTATACTTTTAAAGTTTTAAATACAAACTTTCAAACTTTAAAAGTATAAAAGTTTAATTTTACACTTTAAAAGTTTGAAAATTTAAATTCAAACTTTAAAACTATAAAACTATAAAAGTTTAAATTTCACACTTAAAACTTTGAAAATTTAAATTCAAACTTTAAAATTATAAAACTATAAAAGTTTAATTTCACACTTAAAAGTTTGAATAGTTAAATTCAAACTTTAAAACTATAAAAGTTTAAATTTCACCCTTTAAAGTTTGAAAATTGAAATAATTAAATTCAAACTTTAAAATTTAAAAGTTTGAAAATTTAAATTCAAATTTTAAAACTATAAAACTATAAAAGTTTAAATTTCACACTTTAAAAGTTTAAAAATTTAAATTCAAGACAATAAAAAAAAATTATGGCGAATCCCTATACTTTTATTAATATTAATTAAATAGTACAAGTTGAATTACAAAATATTAGTAGAGTATTAAAAAATCTAATCTACACAACCACCTTCTAGGAAGGGTTCTATTTGAGTTAGACCTCGAATTATTATACTCATACTAATAGACATTTAAATTTAACATTTCTCTAGTAATATGATCTGGAATTGGTTGATTAGCTAGTTCCTCCATTGCATCAATGCCGTCGTCACTAAAATCTTGCATTATTTCATCAACGTCATTTTCAAATTTGGTCGGTAAAGGTGGACGACCATAACTCCTTCTCTCGCCATTAATCCAATCTCTAAATAGTACCGATATCTCCAAGCTATCTGCTACTAATGAATATCTATGCTTTCCAATTTGAAATCTTGTTGCACTAAAAGCACCTTCCGAAGCTACTGAAGATGCTTGAATAGCTAACACATCTCGAGCAACTGGTTGAAGTTTTGGAAATTCCTGGCCGCGATTGCTCCGCCATTCTAGAAGATCAATAGTAGTAGCTTTTGTATTTTGATTAATATATGCATCAAAATCATTTCTATCATTATGAGAAAGTTCAATATAAGAATCTATCAAATCATCAATATCATCTTCATTATTATATCTACTCCTAGAACTTTGAGGCTCTTCATTACGTACTACATTCATTATATTAGAATTATATAAGTCATACAATTTTCTAGCTTCAATTTTTATACTATCTTTAGCATCTTGACAACTAGGCGTTTCATCATCTTCACTATCAATACCCAAATTAAAATATATTTTATCAACCATTCGTGATGCACCTTCATCTTTGTAATGTGGGTTAACAAACAAGCGGTCAAATAAATTTGAGGAATAGAAATAAAATATTTTTAAAATTTTTCAATCATTTTCTTAACAGATTCTTCAAATCTTGGTTTATTTTTGAATTTATAAAATTTACTAGAAATAACACAAAAAATAGGTAAAACAGAGCAAATAGTTGGATAATAAAGTGCATATATTTTTTTTGTAGTTAAATAAAAAACTTTTAAGAATTCTATAAGTTCTTTTATGTCATTCCAATCATTATCATCAAGTCTATATGTCATATTTGAATTATGAGCATTCCAAACCATTTGTAAAGGTTTGCTATATTCATAAGCGACTTAAAGCATTTCATATAAAGAATTCCATCTAGTACACATTGATTTTGGAATTTTTCTAGGTGGAAGATTAAATTCACGACAACGATTTTCAAAATCTCTACGTTTAGACTTAACTTGACATTTAAAAATAAAATGACATGCAGTTTCAACTTTTATTCGACCATCATTATACATTGCTATACCATCTTTAACAATCAAATTATATATGTGTGCAGCACACTTAATAGGAAAACCATCAATATAAATAAAGCAAAGAGACGGTTTTAGTATTTCAGCAGCAGGTCTATTATTAGAAGCATTATCTAATGTGACACTACTTATTTTATCATAAATTCCATAGTTTTGTAAAACATCTATAATTGCTTGAGCTATATAACTACCGGTTTTATGCATTTCACAACATTTATAACCTACAATTCTTTTTTGCAAAGACCAATTTTCATCAATCAAATGCGCAATAATAGTGAAATAATTATTTCCATTTATACTACGGCCCATATCAGAAGTAATAGTTATTTTACAATTATTATAATAAAATAAACAACGAAGATATTGAAAATGTTGAGCTTGATAATCAAAGATAGCCTTTTTAATTGTATTTCTAGTAAATCCTTTAAAATGTGGATTATACACAATTTGAATATAATGAATAAAACCGGGATTTTCAGTAAAAATAAATGGCAAACCCATAACAACAATCATTTTAGCTAATTCTTCAAGATTTTTTTCTCTACTATATGATCGTTGTATACTAGAACCAGAAACATTAGAAGGATTTAATTGTGTTTGGACCATATTAGAGCCATCTACTCCTATATTTTCAGGAAGGATGGTACCATTTTTTTTAGCTTTGGCTACAACTTTAGCATGCAAAAAATCATTTTTACAACATGACATTAAATGATTATTCAAATGTCCCGTCCCACCCTATTTTCCTACAGTTTTATGATTCATTCTATGTTTACATTTATAACAAATAGCTTGTATTTTATCTTCATTCGGAGTCATAAATTGCCACACAACTAATTTTTTAGCGCGTTCTACCTTAGTCCTAGGATGCACGGGGGGAACGGGAGCAGGACAACGAAAGGGAGTGGGAGCCGGGGAAGAGGGATTGGGAGTGGGACTAGTAGCCGGCGGTGGCTCAGTTTCATCATCATCATATTCATCAACATTATTATCAAAACTATCAACATAAGCATTAACATCATCATGTTCATCATCTTCAGGTAATTCATCATCAAAATTACCAAACCTTCTTTGTAAATGTTCATGATAAGGATCTAATCCACTATTACTATCAATATTAAAAACAGTTTCATCAATATGCGTATAATCATCCGTATTTATTATTAATTGAGAAGTTTTTTTAGTTTTAGATTGAGAAGTACTACCGGTTTTTTTTTATTTTTCTTGGATTTTTGAGCTCCATAAATTAGTGATCGAATCAATTATGGTTGTTTTACCCTTGTCAACATTGTTTTTACCGGAGTTCATATTCAAATATAAAAAAGTGAGTAAATTATATATAATACGAAAATGTAATGCAAAGTTTTAAACAAATAAATAACTAAATAAGTAGAGACTAGAGACTAGAGACTAATTACTCACACCATAAATAATTAAATGCAAACAAATAAATAACTAAATGAAAAGTGAGTTGGAACAAATGTACCAAACGTCTACTTAAAAAAGTAGACGTGTATGACCGAAAGCCAAAAATTGAAAGTTGAATTTTGAAGCTCCAATTTTCAAAGACCAAATTCGTAATTTAAATGAGAATAAGAGATTAGAGAGTAGAGAGAGTAGAAGATAATAATTTTGTGACTTGTGAGTGAAACGAATGAAAGATTGAGGGTATTTATAGTTAAGAAAAGAGGATGAAAATATAGTTTTAGAAGGTTGGGGTATTAAAAAAAGTTTGGGGGGTAGGGAGGTGTAAAAGGGGAGTTTTGGGGGTGAAAAAGCTGTTGGTGGGGCCCAAAAGCCGTTGCCCAACAACTCTCAACGGCTATAATTTTAAATTTTTAATTAAGATTTTTTTTTAAAAAAAATTTAACGAGCCGAACCGGACCGGGACCGGGACCGGAACCGGGACTAACCGGTAAATCCTGGTTTCCGTCCCATTACCCCTCTTGGACCCGCTACGTTCCGGACCAAACCGGGACTAATCGGAACCGAGACGGAACCGGTAACGGACCGGGACGGACCAGAATCGGAACCGGCACCTCCCAGTTCCATTGCCATGCTTATATGTTGCTACATATAACTATTCTGTTGCGAAACATAAATCACATGTTGTGGCAAAATGTATAAAACATATGTTGCAACATATGACTATTCTGTTGGAAACGCGAATGCAAATTATTGAAAAAATTGCAGGTACCCAGATGATGACGAATGATTTAAAAGAACTATTAATTTTATTTACCAAAACAATGGTGTGTGACCCCAATCACTTATGAAGTAATTCCAATTGATACAGAACGAAATCTGGTCCACTGATTAGATTAACTAAATCTGATTCAAGAAGAAGAAAAGAAGAAGAAGAAAGCTCAAGGACTAGTAGCCAAGACCAACAATGTACGAAAAGAAGAAGAGGAAGATGAAGAGAAAAGGAAGAGAGGCAAGCAAGAACGAAGAAGAAGAAGAGGAATACGGTGGGAGGCGGGGGAAAAAATCTTTTATTTCCCTTTTTGGTTCAGCTTGCTGGTGGCTTCCCTCCAATTTTGGTTTCCACCAAAATTGGTTAAATTAGGATTTAGTCATTTACCCTTTTACCCCTCATTTAATACAATGGACCAAATTGCCAACTTATAAACTTGAGGGCAACTCCACAATCCTTAATCATTAATCACATAATTGTCACCTACACTCAATAATTAAGACTTATGTCACTGCCCCTTTATTTTGACACCTTAATGTCACCTTTAATTCAAAGCCTGTAATGACCCTCTAGGTCATTTTTTTAAATTAAAGCATTTATTGCGTCGTTTAGAGCGTTCTTGTGGCGACCCCAAGTCATTTATGACTTGCTGGCACTGACTGTTCGGTCGCCTGGTCGTTCGTTTGGGTTTTAGGCCCGTTTCCCTGTTTTGGAGATTTTATAACTTGAAAAGTTGACTTTGGTCAACCTT